>NW_023245592.1:0-909 GCF_002007445.2 Ailuropoda melanoleuca | reverse complement strand
AGGAAGCATTAAAACTGCCTCACAGATATATCCAAAAATTAATTCATCCAGGGGCGCCCGGGTGGCTCACTTGGTTAAGCATCTGACTTCAGCTCAGGTCATGATCTCAGGGTCCTGGGATCAAGCCTTGTATAGGGCTCCATGCTGAGTGGGGAATCTTCTTGCTCCCTTGTCCCTCCCCCATTCATGTTCTCCTTCTCGGTCTTCCTCCTTCCCCCCGCCCCCAAACAAGATCTTAAAAAAAAAAAAATTCACTCATCCATGAAATATTCTGGCCACTTCCTATTTATAGAAATGTAACAAGTCAAACACATTTAAATCCTTCACAATCTAATCTTTATCTCAACTCTGACGTCTCACCATTTTCTGAAAAGAACTCTCCATCTCAGTCACCCTGGCCCCACTCTTATGCCCAAGTCCTGTGCACACTGGCCCATTCCTCAGACTCTCAGAGGCCTTCGCTGCCTGCCGAGGTTTCCGGCCCTTGAAGCCAAGTCCCAACTTTCGTGCACAGCACCCCTATGAGCGCGCCAAACTGGGTATCAATGCCACATGTTTGGCACTTGCCACGTTGTTAACTTTCACCCTACGCTTGTGTCCCAAGCTATTCTGGAAGGCTTCGAGGGCAGAGACCTCCTATTAGGCCCAGGACTAGGCATACTACCCTGCATGTAGCAGATGGCTGATGTTTCTTGACTTTAAAAGTCATCTGAATCAGCATTATGTCCTGCAATCAAGACAACAACTGCTACTACCTCGAGTGAGGAAATCACCCGGCTATTTAAAAGACTGCATTAAAATTCCCTCCAATGAAGGAAAGCTTGAAATTCATTTCTATTTCTCTCCCTGGAAGGCTGGATTAAGAGGGTACCAGATATAATGGCTGCTTACGGATCCAACTGCCAGATA
>NW_023245591.1:0-1925 GCF_002007445.2 Ailuropoda melanoleuca | reverse complement strand
GTGTGTGTGTGTGTGTGTATGTGTGTGTGTTTTAATTGGTTTTATTTGGTCCTTGAATAAATGTTAAGTTCCCGAAGCAGGCAAGGATGAGGGATGGTCCACAGTCTTAAAAAAAAAAAAGTTTTGTTTTTTTTTTAACAGAAGAGCTATTTAAGATTTAAGAAAATAGGGGCACCTGGGTGGGTCAGTTGATTAAGTGTCTGACTCTTGGTTTTGGGTCAGGCCTTGATCTCAGGGTCATGAGATTAAGCCCTTCATCGGGCTCTACATTCAGCACAGAGTCTGCTTGAGATTCTCTCTCTTCTTCTCCCTCTGCCCCTTCTACACATGCTCACTCTCTCTCTCTAAAATAAATGAATAAATCTTTAAAAAATAAAAGACTTAGGAAAATAATACCATGTATCCAAATTCACTGATCATAAGGGTTGTAAAGCTTGGATCCAAAATTATATTGTCTGACTCTAACTGCTGAGAAAGTGACTGGGGGAGGAGTGAGATGTAGGGGTATGAAGGAGCAAGCCCGGGCATCAGTAGGAGAGCAGAGAGTAGCTCTCAGATGACCCATAAGCCAGTTTTTGGTAAGATTCCTGCCTTGGCATTGCTTCCCAGGTCAACCTTTTTACGCCTTATATGTGATCTATGCTGGCTGTAGTATTTTAGAGTTGGTAAAACTTTATGGGATTGTCTGACCTCCTACCTAGTGTAGGAATCCCTTCCCTGAAAACTTCTGACAGTGTGTCCTCAGGTTCCCTGATTTCAGGCTTAATTAGACACATCCTTTCTACTGCCGGACAGTTCCCATGTGTTGTTTTATTAAGCTAATTTCTTACATTAAGCTTAAACCTATTTTCTGAAAGTTTAAGACTTCTGATCCAAATTTGGATAAAGCCTGTGGTGCAGGACGGCTGCAAAATTTTATGAGATTAAAAATGTTAAACACATAGAATAGTTTCTGGCCTATTGTCAAGAATCAAAGAAAGCAGACAGAACTATCGCAGGGATAAATGTCATGTACCACACTTAAGTTAAAGTATAGTATAGATTAGTTATGTTCCATTTTCTAGGTTTTTAAAAGTTTTTCAATAGTTAATCTTCTCTCAACTTAGTGAATTGGCTCTAACCCATGTTTATGTAGAAGATGCCTATAACAAGACTGCATTAACCTGGAGGTACTGTATTTTCCACACCCTAATGAAATGCATGACGCCTTTCTTTTGTGCTGTGTGGTGAGAGCTTTCTTTCTTAAAAACTCACACATCACACACATCTTTAATCATTACAAAAAGGCATGGCATGTATTTTATTTCCTTTTTTTTTTCTGGTGTGGTAGTCTAAACTAATATTTGTCCAAATTCATGCAGCTAGCTAGTGACAGAATAAAAACTAAAGCACAAAACTCTTAATACACTAGAAATAGAAGGGAACCTCCAACAAAAGATGTCTACAAAAGACCTACAATTAACATCATATTTAACGATGAGATACTGAATGCTTTCCATGTAAGAGGAGGAAGAAAGAAGGGATGTTTATTTAGTCTTACCACAAACATGCCAAAAGTCCTAGCCTGTGCAATAAAGGAAGAAAAATGAAATGCAAATGTACTTCATACAGATTGCAGAGGAAAAATTAAAACTATTATTATCTTCATTGACATAATTGTCTATGTAGAATACCCCAAGAAATCTACAAAAATAAAAAACTCCTAGAACTAATAAGTAGGTTGAGCAAAGTTACAGGAGACAACAAATTCAGTGGAGAAAACATGTAGTTTTTGACAAAGGGTATTGAAAAAAATTGGGCAGCCATATGGGGGAAAAGTCAACTTCAACTTGTGATTCACAACTTACATATATTTAATTCAAAATGGTATGTTTAAATATAAAATATGAAATTGTAAACATATAGGAAAAAACATAGAAGAAAAT
>NW_023245590.1:0-1925 GCF_002007445.2 Ailuropoda melanoleuca | reverse complement strand
AAAAAAAAATCCAAATGGTTATCCAAATTGATTTCGTTGAAAGCAATAAATTAGATCTGCATAAATTCAGTTGAATCTCACTTTTTCCGTGGTGTTCTTAGCAAATTAACAAGAACTAAAGACTCCATCCATGAAACTTCTTTTCCTCAGGTGTATTCTGGACAGTCTATAGAAGGAAAATTAGTCTCTAGGCCCAAAGAGAAAATCCTTACATTTCCAATGAACTGTCTTAGTTTGATAAAAATGCATGTGGGCAAAGATGTATGGGGCTGTTGTGGTAAGTTCTTCAAAATGAAGAAATGCTTACAATGCATTTAGAAAACATGTTGGCGAAAGGCAAATGAGACCTAAATTTAGCTTGAATGGTGGCGAAGTGGATAAAGAGTGATTATAGCTGTTTGTTTTGATGAGGTTAGTAGCTTGGATCATGACCTCTCCAGAAAAATAAGATAGAGTGTTCTAATGGATTTTCCTTAATCTAATGTAGAAATGACATTGAATGATGGTTCTTAATTAGCATCCTCCTCTTCACTTGCATTTGGCGTGACACCCCCCACATTTGCCTTCATAGTCTGAGTAATGCAAAAGGCAAGCTCCTTCACTGCATTGAGGACACGAGAATGACAAATTTAAATTGGTTCTGTGCAAATGAAGAAAGAGATGTTGCTTCCAATTTTCCATGTGTAACTCAAATTTGTATTAAAAGGGCATAAGAATGCTAGACAATGGACACAACATAACGCATCTAATTCCTTTACAAAATTAAATTATTTACTCTTGAATCTATTACTCATTAAAAATATAACATTAAAAACACACACAGCAGAAAACTCATGGTGGTGAATGTTGATCATTTTCAAAGTCAGTAACAGCCCCCAAGAGTCTATGCATATTAGTTCATCTTATGCTTAATGATGTAAGGAAAGGTGGAGATTTATTTTCTCCTTATTGCTTAAAGAGACAGCCTGTTGTTCAACATTCCCCTTATGAAACAAGAAAAAAATAAAAGATACAAGATAGAAAGAAAATAAAATTTTGAAAATCCTTTTTCAATTAACCTAGTGTCTCCTATTGACCTTTGGTTAACATAGTCTCTTACTCCGAAGTATTTAAGTTACTTCCAAGATTTTTCTAGAGGAAACCTACTAAAAACCTCAGAAAGATACAGATTGTTTGGTGGTGGTAGTTGAAAAGGGGGTGGTGAGCTGCTCTGACCCATGTTTTAAGATAACCTCATATCAGAACTGAATTCGACATTCAGAATCCATTCCAATTCCTTATCTTTAAAACCACCTAGAGCTGGCAATTCGGAAAAGCTGGATGGATAAATGGAAAACCAGATTCTGATTTCCTCAGGAGAATCAGCTTATAAATCCCTGCTGGATCATGGAAATTAAGCATTTCCCCAAACCAACCTTTTCTTTTGCCCTAGGATAACCTGATCAAATTTCTTGGCTTCATTTTCTCTATTGGGCTAGCAGTAATGTGAAACTGCAGAAGCCTTGTCAGATCTAAAGCCAATTTCAAAGGAAAGCCAGTTCTTTGGGGGAAAGGTGGCCGGGCAAAGGCAAGATTGTGCTAATAGTTAAATCCCATCTTCAAATGCCACCAACTGTCTAAAGAGAAAATGACATAGTGCGAGAGAAAAAGAGAGAGAAGCAACCCGAGGAAAAAAGCAGAAATGAATAAGAACAGCATAAAAAGGATACAGGGGGGAATCAGTGGAAGAAAGCAATGAAAAACAAAAGCTCCTACATGTTTTGGGAAATATACTAGCCTGGCCTCCACAAGCTAAATGCAGACCAGTTTTTCACAAATAATTGGAAATGTTTTTCATGCTGATTTGTGATATGTGAAAGAATTAATTCAAGGTGATATTTCATACCACCTTTCAAATGATTCTAGTCACATGCTTATATGTATAT
>NW_023245589.1:0-1925 GCF_002007445.2 Ailuropoda melanoleuca | reverse complement strand
ATAACGCTGGGATCACGCCCTGAGCCGAAGGCAGACGCTTAACTGCTGTGCCACCCAGGCGCCCCAATGATGAGGATCATCTTAAATCTCCTAGAGTCCATGCACCCAACACTACTTTTCTAATGTCAAAAGTTCATATTCTTATTGGGAAGCCATTGAAAATCATACTTTCTTGGAGCATATTTAATGACATGAAAAAATAAACAACGTATTTATGAAAAAAGAAGATGACGATGTATAGTATGACTACAGTATTCAGAAAATATGTCATTTATATACATGATGCCTTTTGGCATCATAATTTTCCTTTACATGGATTTTACATGGTAGCTGTTCAGCAAGATATCAGCCTTTTTTTTTTTTCTCTTTTTGCTGAATTGTGGTATTTGTAAGCCAAAAAGAGAAACAGAACTGCCTACATGGGGGAACTATATCCAGCGGGAGAGAGGATTTATCTAGGAGCTAAATAAGGAACAGGAATTTTTAAAGCAAAATGCTATGTGCTTTCTGAGGCAGTTCTATCCCTTTCTCTCATTGGCTTGATATTATCAGTAAAACAGCAATTACTCATTGTGTGTGGAATGCTACAAGATGAGTGCAGAGGAAGACTACTGCCAGGCTCCAACTATGGAGAAAGGATAGTCACACACACACACACACACACACTCACACACTCATGTACGCATGTGCAACTAAAAAAGATTATTGTACTTTCCAACTGAAAAATGCCTCTTGGACTTAGATTATTTGACAAGCAGAAATAAGAGGACTAACATGAGACCTAGGAAAAAGCAAAGCCGTTCTGGGTTGAAGTTTCGATCCTTCCACTTCCCAAGTACTTTGTACTCGGGGTGATGCCTCAATAAAACTTAATAAAATTTTGAGTTAAAAATTTTCAACACTCAGACTTTATGATCATACAACCTACTAAACGAAGAGGCGATCACTTCTCAGACAGACTCACCCAAGGCCACACATAATTAGCGTCAGAATGAGTCTGGAAGCTTTCCATGTCACCTCAAGGACTCTCCTCTTCCCTTGTTGCTTTTGGTATGCGTGAACGTTAGGAAAAAACAATGGGTGTGCGTGTGTGTTTGTGCACGTGTGTATAGAGAGTTACACATTAATATGTACATGCACGCATATATGTATGTGTACATATATACTTTTTTTTTCTTGAGGATGTAACAGTCTGCTCTTCCATGTGCCAGAATATTTCAAATCATCTGAACTTCTCTCAGGGTTACCTCATGGTGGAACTGGGATTTAGGAAGCCAATTGGGAAGATATGATCAAGAAGCAATTCTAAGGACCTAATCTTCCAAATAAAGGCCTCAAGCATCATGCAAAACCTTCAGGGCCCAGGGCCCAGAAGTGGCTTTCCTCTTCAGGGACTGGCCAGCATTTAGTCTCTGCAAGTTCAGTGACTAACTAACTCCCTCTATCCCCTAGTAAGGTCTCAAGCAGACATTCAGTCCCGTTTGCAGCCATGGGTCCAGCCCCATTCTGTGAGTAAGCCCACGCAGGTCCTCACACAAGAATGTCCTGTCCAAAGGAAGATCGATTGGGTTGGAGAGGACCAATTCCTTAGTTTATCCCTCTTTCACTCCTGGGCCAATAGCTAAATGCAGTGCTCATTTTTCTTTGTCTTGCTTCACCCACCCCAAATTTCACCTGGGTTTATATTTGTGGTCCTGGTTCCCGGACAAATCTCTGAGAGAAGAGTAGACCCCTAGAAGAAAAACCAAGAAGGGTAACATATCTGTTCTTGTAAAGGTAGGGACTATCCTATGTTAATAATTAAAGATCAGCCAAGGACAGATGCAGGTTTAACAATTAAAAGTTCTTTTTTTTATAATAATTTTTTATTATATTATGTCAGTCACCATACAGTACATCCCTAGTTTTTGATGTAAAGTTCCATG
>NW_023245588.1:0-1925 GCF_002007445.2 Ailuropoda melanoleuca | reverse complement strand
CTGAGCCCCAGCTCTTCTGCCGCAGTTTTAAGCAACTCCATTTAATTAAAGTTGTGCCTCGCTCTGGCATGAGAGCAATGGAAGTGTCAGTTTGCTTGTCAGGAGCTCCTGTGCCTGGAGCACAGATCAGAGCACCGTGGCTGAGCGCCAGGCTTCATCTCCAGCACAGATGGGAAGGCCAGGGGTAATTACCCCGCCCTGGCCAGTCGCATTCCCGGGTGAAATTACAGAAAAGTAGGAGACAGCAGCTCCATCTGATTCTTATTCAGCATCATTTCCAGGGAAGGAATGAAGACAATCAAGCATGACGTCCTGGTTTGGGCAGGAAGGCTGCCCTGAACCTTTCTACTCCGTGGACTGCTTTGCAGGGAAGTAAGTCAGAGATGGAGGCACGCTGTGAACCGGCCCCGCAGTGGTCCACTCGGGCATTCAGCTCCACAAATGTAACTGGTTAATTGAACTGTCTGAACTCTGCAGGGCACACACATGAAGAGATTTTCCTCCAATCTCTGCCTTCAGTTGTGCTTTGTCAAATCTCTTCCTATCTTTCAAGTGTAGCTTGGAAAATTCCAGGCATTTCCAGACTCTTCCAGTCTAGATGGCAACTTACTCTCTCTAGTCATAGGCCAGATTTTGGCCAAGGGAACTTGAAGTAGGGAGGACAGGGTCTGGTCTGTCTTGTTACCCCCATACTTCTCCCACATTGAGGGCAGTGTGACTTGCCTGGGGGGTATGTCAGCCAGTGGTTAGTGTACCCAACACCCTTCCTGAGACTGTCACCCCCTCCGTTGGTGCCCACCTGGACAGCTA
Source organism: Ailuropoda melanoleuca (assembly GCF_002007445.2). NCBI lineage: Eukaryota > Metazoa > Chordata > Mammalia > Carnivora > Ursidae > Ailuropoda > Ailuropoda melanoleuca. Next base: position 1,115 of record NW_023245588.1, on the reverse strand, counting down.
CAGAGCTCAAGGCCACTTATTCATTTTCTCTGTGCTCCACAGAGACTATCCAGGGCCACTTCTGCATCCTCTGGGGACCACTGGCAAATGGAGGGTACCCCATCTTCCTTTTGAGCAGACTACTCCACGGTTCCTGCTTGTAGGTGCCTTTGAAAAGCCCTTCCCTCCAACTTGAAGACAGGCTCTGTGATGCCACCCTCCTCCTACCCCTGGCCACCCATTTTGTAGATTAGGAAATTCCGATTCAGTAAGCCTAGGATACCTTAGGATTACAAAGAGAGTCTGCAGCAGAGGGGGACCAGAACGCTTTGCTGAGTGTGCAGTTTGTTTGAAGTTGGTGCTGTTAGACAGTAGAGGTCACTATGTGCCTCTGAGGTTATGGGGGAAACTGGTTCTATGCCAACAGACCAGGACCGGCATGTGGCTGACAAAGAGTGAATGTGACCTTGGGCTTGCCTTAATTTTGATGATGATAAGAAGAGAAATAACAAAAACTGGTGAAGCACTATGTATTGGGCACCCCTTGTGCCATTTTTCACATCTTTTAACCTGCATTTCACTCCAGCTTTTGCTGGGACAACCACTTTTATCCAAGTGTAGCTTGATGGTGCCTTGCTTCAGCTGCGCCTGGTCACTTTGACTTTTGAGACTCAGATTCCTCAGTAATGAGACATTTTGGGAGCCTGCTGGAAATTCAATATACAACCAGAAAGTGTGAGGAGGTTAACACAAAATAAGGCCATCTTTGGCTAATGGGCAACACTAAATGAGTTCCTCTTGCATCCTCAGGTGGACATTTCTGTGAGACACTGGTTTACAGAGGATCCCAGCAGGACTGAGCCCCAGCTGACACCAGTGGTGACCAACTCAAGAACATACTGTGTATTGGTCTTCTCTCCTTTCTGTTTCCCTCTTCCTAGAACTGGTATATGGACCTCCCAGTCCCCCATTTCCATTCCCTGACCTCTCTTGCCAAAATAAATTTCTTGTCCGCAAATCTTTGTCTCAGGCTCCAGAGGTGACTCATGCTAAGTTGATTAACCATGTTTAGTCATTTGTTAAGTGCTTTACATACATTATCTGCTTTAACCCCGAGACAACCCTATGAGGCAAGT
>NW_023245587.1:0-1924 GCF_002007445.2 Ailuropoda melanoleuca | reverse complement strand
GGAGGGAGAGGGTCGAGGCCAGAGTCCGGGGTGACTTCTGGGTTTTGGGCTCCATTGGCCACGTGGATGCTGGTGCTATTTCTTGAGCTGAATGCACAGGAAAAGCTGGGGCTGCAGGAGGCCTGGAAGGTTCTGTTTGGCAGTCAGCTTGAGTGGCTGGAGGAACATGTAGTTGGGGACATCTGGGAGGAGGTTGGTGTGTGAGAGAGACCAGGCCAGGCAATGGCACAGACCAGTCTCTACATCCTTGTGCCATTATTATTTATTCTTTGGGGGGAATGTTCTTTTCTTTCCTTTATGTCCGCATCCTCTCTCACCCACTCAAAGCTGCCTTTCTCCTACAACAGAGACCATGCCACCCAAGAGCCAACATCCCTAGGGTGCTGCTCCGCAGCTTGTGGGCCCTTGATGACTATTGCCAGCTGCTTGCTGAAGCGGAACCTGGCCTGCACATCTGAATGTAAGAACATAAGTGTTTCTAGCCTCTGATGGATGCTGTGTCCACTAGCTACCATCATGTGCAATGGAAAGATAGAGGAAATGTTTCCTTCTTTGATTACAGGAATAATGATCAACTATGCAGCTGTTTGTTTCATCAGCATGTCAGCAGGTCTCCTGACTGAAATTCTTAAACTTCATCCTTTCCCAACATCAATGGCAGCTTGCTGCCTCCCCCTCTCTCACACACGCCCCCTGTTTCTTCGTCTAATGGAATGTGGAATTAATTAACCGTTGTTCCTTCTCTTCTGTATGGACGTCTACAAGCCTACGGGCAGATGGCCTAGGAAGAAACCCAGTTGTCAGAAGAAGGCAAAAGTCCCTTCCGCGTCTCTTTCTGAACATTGCAGAACAAGCATTGTGACATAAATCACCCCAAATTCATTAGCTCTGGCATATCATTAAAGAGGAAGAAAGACTTTTAATGGGGTGGGCGAATCTTTGTAAATCCAGTAGCTTCTTTGAAAAAAACCCTCACATTTCCTGCTGCCATAGAAACCATCTCTTTCAAGTGGCTTGTAAATAAAAACGGGTTCCTCTGGCTTCACGTTTATATTAATGTGTGTATTCTCTTTTAAATATGGAGAAGTACGCCTTATTTCTCTCTGGTGTGCCTGGTCTGTTGATCTTAGTCTCCTTGCGTCTGATGCTCGTCATTGGGAAAACTTCAGTCAGTCTTTCTGGGGTAAGAGATAAGAGATGCACGCAACCCGAAGCTGCCACTATTCATGTCAATGCAGTCGGAGGGTTCGTGTTCCTGAGCGCCGATGAATCATGTAAAAGGATTTTTAAAAATCTCTCGCTCGGCATGGCTGAAAGTGTCATGGATCTGTGTGGAATTGACCATGGGACGTCTGCGAAAGGAAGGCCGTGGCTGTCTTGAGGCTTTTCATCTGTTTATCACAGTTCGCTTTGTGAGAAGAATCCGGGGTTTCATGGGGGCAGTGGAGGGTTACCCCTTGCTGGAGGGTTGCCCTTTGCACACCCCTTCTCTGGTTTTGATTGGCGGGCCTGTTGAACAGCACAAAGGCGAGTCTGAATGGGGGTGGGGGTGGGGTGGCTGGGAGTTGCTCCTACCCTCAGCTACAGCTGCCAAACGCCAGTAGCGGCAGTGAGGCGTTCTGGGAGACCTAGGGGTTGAACGCTTTCTCTACTAACCTTGAATTAAAGCACCACTGATTTTGCACATTTAAAATACATACCATGAGAAGTCTCCTTAAAAAGGCTGCCTGTTTACCCTTGATTTAGCTAAGTATTCCTCTTTCTGCATTCCCATAGACTCCGTCTTGTCACTCAAAGAATATTGCATATGTGCTTATGTTACTATGTTCCCCACCAAACTGTCCACTTTTAAAGGCAGGGACAGAGCCTTATTCATTCATTTTCTTTAAAGACTTATTTATTTATTTTAGGAAGGGAGCGAGAG
>NW_023245586.1:0-1924 GCF_002007445.2 Ailuropoda melanoleuca | reverse complement strand
GTGTGTGTGTGTGTGTGTGTGTGTGTGTGTGTGTCGTGGGGTAGGGAGTGATGGGTGGGATAGGAAGAGCACTGAAGTTTGATAGACCTGATAGTTTGGGAATTGATGGTTATGGAAATGACAATTTTCTTGGGGGTGGTGATCAGATAGGGTGACAGAAGAGGGTATATGAACAGGTACTAGTGACACATGTCTTGTTTATGGGGTCTTGATGGCTGTACTTCACCACATCAGTACCTTTGTGAAATAAACCCCGTTATGGTGATAGTTTTCAAAAACTGTCATGAGAGGGGCACCTGGTAGTGCAGTCAGTTAGGCGCCTGACTCCTGGTTTTGCCTCCGGTCGTAATCTCAGGATCGGGGCCTGAGCCCTGTGTTGGGCTCCACACTCACCACAGAGTCTGCTTGAGATCCTCTCTCTCTCTCTCTCTCCCTCTGCCCCTCCTGCTCATGCTCTCTCACTAAAATAAATAAACCTAAAAAAAAAAAGAACCTGTTATGAGAAATAAACTAGATAGACAAACATATAATGTAAAACATGCCTTTATATTTGACCGATTCCTAAGAGACAAAAACTGGTATTTTTAGGAGTATGGTATTCTTTTAAAGCCCAAATAGCTTGTGACTCATTATTTTGGATACTTTTTGTCACCATCAATCACTCTCAAAGCGATATATAACTAACTTAACTAGCTGTAACCACCAGGTGAAACAACTTGAATAAACTAGCAGTTTTTCCAATTTCTTAAATTTTTCATTTTCGGTGCACATTAGTCTTAGAACTTCTCTCTTCAGAAAGATAAAGGAACTTTAAATATAGATGATACACAGTGAAGGCTTTCTACTCTATTAAAATTTGCCACCAAGGTTAAGCTTATCTATTAAAGAGAATGTTTGTGAGGGGGAAAAAAAAAGATAATGAACAGGTGTATCACCCTCAAAAATTTCTTCATACCCTTTGGGATTCCCTCTCTCATCCCTCTTCACCCTCCACTTGATTCCAGGTGACCATTGAATCTGCTTTGGTCATTGTAGATTAGCTTGCGTTTTCCAGGATTCATATAAATGGAACCATACAGTATGTATGTTCTCTTGCTTTGGTCTGACTTCTTTCAGGCGGCATAATTATCCTGAGATTTACCCATGCTGTAGTGTTCATCAATAGTTCTTCCACTTTTACCACTGAGTTGCATTCCATTGTATGGCCGCATGTTTACATGTAGTCCATTCACCTGTCTATGGACATTCTGATTGATTGTTTCCAGTTTGGGGCTATTACAAATAAAGCTGCTATGAATATTCCTGAAAGAAAAAAAACCCCTTCGTTTTCAGTATGACCTTTTGGAAGTTAACCTTTATAAGGTGCGTTACATCAGTTAGCAACTTGAGGTCAAACAATAAAATGGCAGAAAAGCTCTCAATTATTACAAGTTAAATTTTAGTTAGAATGGTCTGGAACTTTGTTATCTTCTTCTGTATCAGGAGATCTTCAGATTTATACTATGGTCTCCCCCGTTGAAAAAAAAAAAGACGTGGCTTTTGTTGGAAGAGGGTTTATATACTGTGTAACTTTATTATTTGTGCACTCATAAAATGACGAAATCCATTGGCTTTCAGATATGTTCCTCACCCTTTCCCTGCTCTGTTTCATGTCTTGGGTGGGGACAAGGCTCACCTGAAGTCAGAGTCAGCTGGCTTCTGGTTCAGCCAGTGGGAGGCACTGGTGGGAGGTGAGGGGTAGATGGGAGGGAGAAGGGGAGAGGTAGAAAGGAGGGGAGATGAAGGGAGCGGAAGGGAGAGGACAGTTGGGGAGGGGAGGGAGAGAGGAGGGGAGGAGAGAAAGGAGAGAGGGGTTGGGCGAGGGGGAGTAGAAGGAGGAGGAGGAGGAGTGGAGGGAGGAGGAGGAGGAGGGAGAGGAGGGGGG
>NW_023245585.1:0-1924 GCF_002007445.2 Ailuropoda melanoleuca | reverse complement strand
GTTGCGAGCCCAGCACTGCCTAGCCCACAGGGGCAGAGAGCAAATGGTTTCTGTCTGGAAACACCTACGTACATAATACTTAATACAAACGTTCACGTTGCCATAATCTGAAGAGCGCCTCCTGAAGATGTGTCTGTCCTAATCCCCAGAGCTTGAATACAGGATCTTGCTCGGCAAAAGGGACTTTGCATTTAATTAAGTTAAGGACCTTGAGATGGGGAGATTATCTTGAATTATCCGGGTGCGTGCAATGTAATCAGAAAGCTCAGTGAGGAAGGAGGGTCAAAGTCAGAGAGAGAGAGAGAGAGCAGAAGCAGAAGGCAGAATGCAGCGAGGCCACAGGCCGTGGAATGGCTGCTACAAGCCACGGAGTGGCCTCTACAAGCCAGAAGAGGTAAGGAGAAGGATTTTCCCTGAGAGCCCCCAGAGGAAACCAGCCCTGCTGACACCTTCATTTGAGGACTTCTGACCTTCAGAACTATAAGAGACTAAATCTTGTTGCTTCACATCACAGATAATTTGTCACAGGAGCGATAGGAAACTTCTATACATACGCGATACAGTAGCCCCCCTTTATCTGCAGAGGAAACTCCCCAGGCCCCCGGCGGATGTCCGAAATTATGAATAGCCCTGAACCCGATACATACTATGTTTTTGTTTTCTGTACCTAAGTACCTATGATAAAGTTTAAGTTATAAATTAGGCACAGTAAGATTAACCACGACTAGTAATAAAATAGAACAGTTATAATTACTGTACAAAGTTATGTGAATATGGTCTCTTTCTCAAAATATCTTATTTTTTTAAAAAAAGATTTTATTATTTATTTGAGAAAGAGAATGAGTGAGCGAGAGAGAGCAGGGGGAGGGCAGAAGCAGATTCCCTGCTGAGCAGGCTCCGACTGTCTTACCGCACCTGCTCGCCCTTCTTGCCATGATGTGAGATGATAAAATGCCTAGTGACGAGAGGAAGTGGGATGAATGACGTAGGCATGTGACCTAACGTTAGGCTACCATTGACCTCCTGACGATACATCAGAAGGAGGATTGCGTACTTCAGACGGAGGCTGAAAGCTCAGAAAGTGAAACTGTGGGTAGGGGAGTGACTATTTCACGCACACACACGTGTTTATGGACATTTAGGGCTGTGTTTGCTGACTGACTCTCAGACCTTTTGCCTTCCTCTGGAGGGCTGGATCCCCAGGGTGGCTGGCCTCTGCCATGCCCATGACTCCTCCTCCTTTCCCCCTGGCTGGGGGCCCTAATTTGGACTGGTTTGAGTGATAAATGGTATGGTTGCCTGATCTCAGCCCACCTTTTGGTTTCCTGCCTATGACTTAGTCCCTGAGCATTTTAAATTCTAGGCGGCTTCCTCCTGCCACCCAGCACATCCCGGATACCACCTTCTTGAATCATGGGATTGTCCAAAAAAACGGTCAAGCCCAACATCTTAGTTTTATAGAGGGAGACACTGAGTTCTACAGAAGTTAAGAGGGAATTGCTCAAGGTCACGTGAAGTCAGCGCCAAAGCTGTGCCTTGAGCTCAGGAACCCTGCAGTGATGCTTCTAGGAGAAGAATCTTCCCCAGTGATTCACAGAGCTCAGTGCAGCCTGACTGGGTGTTGACCCAACAGGACCCAACAGGGAAGGAGCTTATGCATCAAACATCTGTGTAACCTGCCAGGCCTGACACCTGAGCACTTGGATTCTTGGTCTCTTGACTGAAGGTGTCTTTCCCCCGATCATCAGACTTTGCCGTTGTCAGGGAATGAATCCATATGTCAAAGCCCTAATCTCCAATGTGGCTCTATTTGGAGATGGGGCCTCTGAGGAAATAATTAAGGTTAAAAGAGGTCATAAGGGGGGGACCTTGATCCTGTACGATGAGTGTCTTTATAAGAAGAGATAGCCCCCCCCCCCCCACT
>NW_023245583.1:0-1924 GCF_002007445.2 Ailuropoda melanoleuca | reverse complement strand
GGACTGAAGGCAGATGCTTAACGACTGAGCCATCCAGGCGCCCCTCAAGCCCAGAGTTTCTTTTCTCAGTTATGCCCAGTCTACTAATAAGCCTAAGAAAGGCATTCTTCATTTTTATTACAGTATTTTTGATGTCTAGTATTTCTTTTTGGTTCTTTCTCAAGATTTCCATCTCTCTACTTATACTGCCCATTTGTTCTTGCATGCTATTTTATCCATTAGAACCCTTAGCATATTAATCATAGTTATTTTAATTCCTGGTCTGATAATTTTAATTGCTATGTCTGTTTCTGATGCTTGCTCTCTGTCTTTTCAAATTGTGTTCTTTACCTTTTAGTTTGTCTTGTAATTTTTTTCTTGAAAGTCTAACATAATGTATTGGGTAAAAGAAACTGCTAGAAGAGGCTTTTAGTGATGTGGTGGAGAGATGTGGGGGAGGAGAAGCATTCTATAGTCCTGTGGTTAGGTCTCAGCCTTTTAGTGAGCTTATGCCTCTGGATTGTGTACTTCACAAGTGTTTCTCAGGTTCTTTCTCCCATTTTATGTAGGAGAATATGGATAGAGTGGGCTGGGTTGGGTATTTCCCTCCTTCTAGGTCAGTTAGGCTCTGATAATATCCCTATGGGTTAGGCTCTGTTTTAGTAGTTTCTCCTGAGGGCAGCCCTTAAGAAGAACAGAGTGCTCTGCCTTAATTTCAAAATGTTCCTTTTCCTCTCATCTTGCTAGAAGCTCTTGGAGATTTTTCTCTGACAATTACTATGGGCACCTAGTTGAACTCATAGAGGTAAAACTCACAGAAGTGTGGCAGCCTCCACATGACATGGTGCCCTTGGAGTGTTAACTCCCAGACTTGTCCACACTGAGCCTCCAGCAATTCATCAATTACAATTCAGACTTCCTCCCTTGGCACTGGTTCCCATGGTAGGTTCTGCTTACGAGTCTCCACTCCAGTAAGCTGTGACTCCCTGTATTTGTTGTCTGTCACTCCAATCTTGGGGACAGTGGTTTGTCTTGTCTCCCCACCCCTCTGTAGATCCAAGAAGAGTTATTGATTTTTCCATCTGTTCAGCCCTTTACTTGTTGTGAGGACAGAGTGGTGACTTCCAAGCTCTTCATATGCAGAGCCGGAAACCAGAAGGACTTGTCACTTGTTTTCTTTTCTTTATTCTCTCTTCTTATTTTTCCTTTTCTTCTTGCTAGATCTGTACCTTATCCCTACCATAGGTATCCGTGGATATTATTTGATCCTCCCTTTATTATCCCATGCTCAACTTGTTTCAGAACCCTGCATGACAGGAACACTGGGCACTCTATACTATAATATTGTAAACGTTACAGAAACTCCTCTTAGGTAATAATAACATTAACATATACACACAGAGTGTATTTAGTGCCTACAGATTAATTCATTCAAATTTTAAATAATTCTTTGAGATAGGGCTGTTATTTTCACTATCATTTCTAATACCTTAATTTAATTTTAAAAGGAATAAATATTCCCTTTTAATAAAAGGAAATAGGGGAATTTCTGGCTTTCTAGAATTTTTAGATATCTAAGATGTATTTAATCCATGACTCCACAGAGTTCAACCAAAATAAATATTAATTAGAGATACAGGAAGAAGGCTTCTTTATTATGCCTTTGAATAAATTAAGGTCTGGAAGCATCATTTAAAACATAGACTGCTCTATCCTCCACCGTTCCCATAAAGAGCAACAGCTCACCCGATGATTGTACCATGTTAAAAAGTTAAACTCTTCGGGGCACCTGGGTGGCGCAGTCGTTAAGTGTCTGCCTTCGGCTCAGGGTGTGATCCCAGTGTTCTGGGATCGAGCCCCACATCAGGCTTCTCCCACTGGGAGCCTGCTTCTTCCTCTCCCACTCCCCCTGCTTGTGTTCTCTCTCTCTCTGGCCGTCTCTCTC
>NW_023245582.1:0-1924 GCF_002007445.2 Ailuropoda melanoleuca | reverse complement strand
CAGTTATGGAGAGTGACGTGCAAAGGCTATAATGTGCCAAGTTTATGAACGGGAAATTGGAGCCAGCAGTGCTTCTCAGTGACCCGGATGCTCCCAGCCCACAAGGTCTCTCTGTTTCTGAATCCCTCAGTTTTCCCTTCTGTCCCATGAAAGCACATGTTAAGAGCAGAGCTACGTTTTACTAAGAAACCATTCTTCCCTTGTTTGTTGATATTACATCATAACCATCATGGTGGCCATCTGCATGTCCTTTTTATATTTTATCACTCATCAGAGGCAGGTCATATCCTCTCTGCAGTACCTCCTTCTACATCTTCCCATTGCGAATTTTCTGGCAACGGCTTGCATTGGCTGATTTTGTGCCGGTATGGTGCCTTGGCTGGCACCTGCTCGGAACAGATGGTACCCATGTCTTTAGTGTCCTTAGGTATTCTGAATGCCTCTTCTGCTTGGCACCAGCCCTCACTGCCTCTCCTCTTCCCCTTCATACAGCCCTTGTTCTGCACCGGCTGCCAATCACCATATCATGAAATGCTTCCTACAGTTGAATTTGACAATGTTCCATAGAGCCCTGGACCTGTGGATACCCTGCTCATGATATTGCCCCTTTGCCTTCCAAACTTTTTGGTCATTCACAGGCTGGCCTCAACCTACCTTTTGTAGTTTCAGTTCCTGTGATTTCTTAACTCAACCCATTGCTTTACGCAAACTGGAGTATTCCCAGTTCGTCTGCTGCCTACCACTTACCATTCTCTACCTGGTAACTGCCTTGAGGTGGCCATTCTGACTTGTGCACTAACCTGAATTCAGCAGGGGAGGGAAGAACATCAGATTCATTCCCCAATCCCCAACCCACTGTGGAGGCCCAAATACATTGTTTTTTCTTCTCGACCTTTCTCCCCACAATTTCCTCTGACCACTTGCAAAGCCAATAGCCCTCAAATATGATCTGTTGCACAGACCTCTCTTAAACAGCAGACTGATTGTCTTCCTAAGCATCTCCTGTCAGGTGATCCTCAGGCAATCAAGCTTAACATCTGCAGGACATACACCAAGCATCTCCTTGTTCTGTCCCCACCTTGCATGTGTTTTGATTCGCCTACATTCCTTACCCAAGTGGAAGGCATTGAAGCCAACATCCACATCTCCTCTTCCACCCATTCTTCTTCTCCGTCACTCCCGTTTCCCACCAGTCACCACATCCTGACAGTCTCCATCTTGATATCCTTTGTATTTCCCACTCCTCCTCAACTCTGAATCACATAATCCAAGTGGTCTTTTAATTTACTAAAACTATTCCACTTCCTAAAATGCTTTGGAGACTTCCCGTTGCATGTAACTGCTCTTCTCAAACTGAGTTTGAGTCCCTAACCAAAATGGTGTTTCAAACCATTTGCTTTGGTGTTTCAAACACTAGCAAGGAATTCTTTCCCAACTCTGCATGTTTCTGTGGATTGAGGAAAGCAGCTTGTAGCTAGGACACCTCCCTGCTTAAACAGTCTCTCAGTGGTGACTCTTCATGTCACACTTAGGTGGCCTTGGCTCTCCTTCTTGGGTTACAGCACTGGGGCTACATTCAGGGTTAAGCCTCAAGATGATGATTTTCTAGTTATTCCCTGGGATCGCCACCAGAGGGACCCTGCCCAGGGCTTCCTGGGGGACCTGTTCTTGCCATCTCCTTTGATGAACATTCAGACCTGTCACTGGGGGTCCCCTCCCTCCTACCCCTGTCTCTCTTGTTTTGGCTGTTCTTGGCTCCTTGGATATGAGAAAACGTCTTAACAAGACCTCTTTTATCTTCTTTGAGAAGACTGCATGCTCCCAGAGCTTGGAGATCTCTATCCCCAGAACGTGGCACTGCCCCAGCCTACCTACAGTGGGAGATCTCTATCCCCAGAACCCGGCACTGCCCCAGCCTACCTAC
>NW_023245581.1:0-3895 GCF_002007445.2 Ailuropoda melanoleuca | reverse complement strand
ACACCTTGAGATCATGAGTGGAGCCAATCAAGAGTTGGATGCCCAACCAGCTGAGCCACCCAGACACACCCATACACGTATATATTTTAAAGATTTTAATTTATTTCAGACAGAGAGAGAGCAAGAGAGAGCATGAGTGGGGGTGGGGACGGGCAGAGGGAAAAGGAGAAGCAGACTCCCTGCCAAGCAAGGAGCCTGACATGGGGCTTGATCCTAGGGCCCGTGAGATCATAACCTGAGCTGAAGGCAGATGCTTAACTGACAGAGCCACCCAGGTGCCCCAAAACCCATATTCTTAATATTAACTGCCAGTCACATCCCAGAAACAAAATTATCCTGTTATAATATATGATGTATTTTATTGATATAAAAATGAGTCAAGCAGTTTACAAAATGATAAATCTATTTTTTAAAATGGCCAAAATAGTTTAACAGAGAATGAGAAACTCTAGAATTGATCATATAATTTTATTTTGGAAAAACAGTGCAATTTCTAATAATTTCAGAAACTCTTAGTTTCCCTATAGCTGTTGACTTTGTACTGGCCTTTATCCTAAACTATCTATTTCAAGGCAGCACAACTAAAAATAGTCTTTATAATGTCCTCACTATGTGTGTTTCTGTTTGCATATGTGTGCAATTTCACTAGTTGTCATAATACCAACATACTGATTATTATTTGTTTGTTGTTGCTGCTTTGTTACTTGGCCATTCCTATTCTCTTTGCTCAAAGGGCAAAACTGCAGCTTCCATAACATTTTTGTACACATAGTTATTAAAAGAAAACATTATTATAAATAGGTCAGAAAAGATTACGTAAAAACTCAACTTTATAATAAACACCTATTTTCAGCATGCAATTTTAAAGCATAGTTAGTAAAGACAAAGTAATTTACTTGATTATCTGAACTTAAATGTGAACATTTAAAAGTTATTTTTAAAGATTTTTCTTTTAGATATTGGATACTTATATTTTCTATAACACATTTTAATATTATTAATCTTTTTTTCATTTTCATAATACAAATTTGCCCTAAGTCTCAAGTTTCTTATATATAATGGAGGGAGCTTAAACAAGGAAATCTGTAATATTTATTCTTTCAAAACATTACACCCAATGACTGGACTATGTAAGGTTTTGTTTTAATATGAATCAAGTAAAAATCAACATTCTTTAAACATACTAAGATATTTGCTTTTAGGTTTTTCCCAATTAATTGTCATGAATTAGAAATTTAAGCTTACACCTAGTATGCCCTCTTAATCCACATTTTTGCAAGTTTTAAAACCAAACAAGAAAGGGAAAAGCAGTTGCATTTCAAACATCCACTGAAAAATCAGGGAGAGGAGAGAGCTTCCTAAACTTGTAAATTTTATCTAAAATACTTATTCATATCTCTGGTAACATAGTCTGAGTTAAAATTACTAGTCATTTGAATATGATTTTCGTTTACTTTTTCCAGGCAGCATTTAGGTCAGGGATAGAAAATAGATCTTACTGCTGTTCCGACTCCAAAAGATTGATAATGGTTTATGGACATGTTTGTTGAAACAATTCTAAGATTATTCTAGAGTAAGCAATTAAACATATCATAGTAGACAGACTGAAAAAAAAAAGAAAGAAAAGGAAATTGCACCTTGATTTACCAACAAAAATAGAAATTACTATATTACTCTTAAACTCTCCTTTCATTCTATTATACTTGCAGATGACCCCCCTACAATTTATTACTTAAGTACAGAATGCCATATTTTAGGCTAAAATTTATGTCATGAATTGACTTTGCCTTGCTAACTAGATTATAAACTCTTTAGTGAAGGGAATGGGTTTTAGGACTTTCTTAGATTTCCTAAAGTTCCTAGGGAAGTGTAAGTCACAGAGTCACCTCAACATAGAATTTTCATAATGCATCTGTAGAAACTATTAAACTTTATCTCACATGTGTATACATTTCATCATCATCATTTTAAAAATGAGCTCATTTTTTTTGAGGGGGTAAGTCATGCAGAAATATGGTAGAAGGAAAATAAATAGCACAAATGGATTTAGTGAAAAATTCTCCTCTTCTACTCTAGTTTTCCAGCATCTCAAGTCTTCCTCACCAGAGGCAGTAACTGTTTCTTATGTAGCCTCCCAGAAAGAATTCATGTAGAGACAAACCTGTCCATACACTTCTATTGATATGTGTATGGAATTATAGTCCTAGATATTGGTTATCACATAAATATCTTCTAACATATAAGAAAACCTACCATGCACTTGATTTTGTGCGTTTTTTATTGATATGTTTTGGAGATTGTTTTCTATTACCTTTTGTAGAATTATCTCATTCTTTTTCACTCAAGTGTATAATTTCAATGCATGGATGCATTGTAATTGATGTCAGCAGTCTTGAAATAATGATTTAAGTGGTTATCAGTCTTTTGCTAATATATACAAAGCAGCAACACATGTCCTTGAATTGCATCCTTGTCCATTTGGGCAAACCTGTTAATGAGAAAAAAAATCTAAAATTAGAATTACTTTGGTGAAGAATTGATGCATTTATTATCTGCTAGATTTCATAATATTGCCCTAGACAGATTATTCCCATTTGCAGCCCCCTCAACATTGGGGATGTTGCTCACAACCTTGCCAAATCTATCATTGCATTATCTAATTTTTAAATCTAAACCAGTCTGATGGGGGGGGAAATGGTATCAAGTTGCTGTTTTAGCTTACTTTTTCATTAAAAGATATTTTTTAATAATTTTTATTTTGTTATATTAGTCACCATACAGTACATCCCCAGTTTTTGATGCAATGTTCCATGACTCATTATTTTGCGTATAACATCCAGTGCACCATGCAATATCTGCCCTCCTTAATACCCGTCACCAGCCTATCCCAATCCCCCATCCCCCTCCCATCTGAAGCACTCAGTTTGTTTCCCACAGTCCACAGTCTCTCATGGTTCATTCCCCCTTCTGTTTACCCCCCCTTAATTCTTCCCTTCCTTCTCCTACTGATCTTCCTATTTCTTATGTTCCATAAATGAGTGAAACCATATGATAATTGTCTTTCTCTGCTTGACTTATTTCAATTAACATAATCTCCTCCAGTCCCATCCATGTTGCTGTAAATGTTGTGTAATCATTCTTTCTGATGGCTGAGTAATAGTCCATTGTATATATNTCTTTCTGATGGCTGAGTAATAGTCCATTGTATATATGGACCATATCTTCTTAATCCAGTCATCTGTTGAAGGGCATCTCGGCTCCTTCCACGATTTAGCTATTGTGGACAATGCTGCTATGAACATTGGAGTGCATATGGCCCTTTTCTTCACTACGTCAGTATCTTTGGGGTAAATACCCATTGATGCAATTTCTGGATCATAGGGTAGGTCAATTTTTAACTTTTTAAGGGACCTCCACACTGTTTTCCAAAGTGGCTGTACCAACTTGCATTCCCACCAACAGTGTAAGAGGGATCCCCTTTCTCCACATCCTCTCCAACATTTGTAGTTTCCTGCCTTGTCCATTTTTGCCATTCTAACTGGTGCAAGGTTAGGTATCTCAAGGTGGTTTTGATTTGAATTTCCCTGATGGCTAATGATTTTGAACATTTTTTCATGTGTCTGTTAGCCATTTGTATGTCTTCATTGGAAAAGTGTCTGTTCATATCATCTGCCCATTTTTTGATTTGATTATTTGTTTCCCGTGTACTTGAGAAGTTCTTTGTAGATCTTGGACACTAGTCTTTTATCTGTAGTGTCATTTGCAATATCTTCTCCATTCCATGGGCTACCTTTTAGTTTTTTTTGACTGTTTCCTTGGATGTACAGAAGCTTTTTATCTTGATGAAGTCCCACAAGTTCATTTTTTCTTTTGTTTCTCTTGCCATTGGAGATGT
>NW_023245580.1:0-1924 GCF_002007445.2 Ailuropoda melanoleuca | reverse complement strand
TTTCTTTCTTTCTGAGAGAGAGAGAGCGCCAGCAGGAAGAGGAGCAGAGAGAGAGAATCCTCAAGCACACTCCGAGCTAACTGCGGAGCCCGATGCAGGACTGACCCCAGGACCCTGAGATCACGACCTGAGTGGAAACCAAGAGTCAGACCTTAACCGACTGAGCCACCCTGGCACCCTCCTCTGGGCTGACTTTTAAGAACCTTTGTAGAGGATTACTGGTGTCACGTGAGAAAATATAGTATGTCCTATGAGATTGGGTGGAGATGTTCCCACTGCAAAGAACAGCCACCCTTTCCTCCGTCTGCAGACATCTGACAGCCTATCCTTCTCCCCATTTGAATGTCCTAGGTTTGTGTTAGCCCCCAGCTCTTTCTCTGGGCCCGAACAGTAGTCAATACCATTTCCGTCCATCAGCTGTGTGGACTGTGCCTCTTACTGGAAGACTGATGAGACCTAAGAGGAGGCTTCCTGGGCTTCCTGGTGCTCGCTGTGACTCTACAGCAGCCAGACTTTTAGGTCCGAGTGGTTTCAGAACATCCCACCCTTCCCCTGAAGTGGTGTAGACTCGGCCAGCAGGTGTGTGGTGAAGCACTATGTAGTGTTTGTACCAAGCCACCTTGGTTCATTTGCCAGGGCTGCTGAAACAAATACCAGGCTGCGGGGCTTACACAATGGCAGTGCGTGGCCTCCCGGTCCCGCAGGCTAGAAGCCCACCATGGGGCGATCAGCAGGCGCGGTTCCTTTCCGAGGGCTGTGAAGGATCATCCGTGCCAGGCCTCCTCCTGGCTTCTGCTGGAAGCTGGGTTGCTGGTTTGCTGGTTTGTTGGCCATCTCTGCCCTTCCTACAAGCATCATCGTGACCTCTGCCTTCATCTCCAGAGGGTGTTCTCCCCGTGTGTACGCCTGTGTTCAAATGTCCCCTTTTCATAAGGACCCCAGTCATATTGGTTAATGACTTCTTAATTAATGACACCTGCAACAACCCTGTTTCCAAATGAGGTCATTTTCTGAGATCCTGGGGGGTTAGGACTTCAACGTATGAATTTTGAGATGGAAACACAATTCAACCCTTAACACTTTTCATCATCCAAATGCCCCCCCCAAAATCATAAACGTATAGCAATTATGCCTCGCATTGGTATAGAGCCTGGTGTCTTCTCAGAAATGAAGAGCAGACTCTTGCAGATTCTTTTATTTTTTATTTTTGTAATTCAATTAGCCCACATATAGCACATCATTAGTTTCAGATGACTCCTGCAGATTCTTACACTGCAGAGCACTTGCAAGCACCTGGGGACCTGTGAGAAACACAGATTTCTGGATCCCATCTCTAGAGGGTCTGATTCATGAGTCTGGGCCAGAGTCCAGGAATCCATGTTGTTTAACAAGCACCACAGGTGTTTCTAATGGAGCAGGTCCCCACCTTCGGAGAAGGCCTCCTGTGGGCTGCAGGGGGTTGTATTGCTGAAGGACCCAGGCTCCAGCTGCTTGTGGAAAATGCAATGGAGAGAAGAAGAGCCTGAGTGGAACATTGGACGTGGGGAATGGCAGGGTCTTTTACGTCTGAGTAGTGAAGACATGTGCTCACAGATCTTTCTCTGACACCTAACCCCCTCAGAAATAGGGATGGGTAAGAGATATACTATGGGCTACATTTTCAGCTCTATATATTTTTTGTGAGCCCCTTCCTTCCCATGCAGGGGTCATCTGTCATTCCTCCAGTCAGCCAGAGCTTTCTATTTCGGGGAAGTCAACATTCAGCAAGCAAGAGCTGCCTCCAAAAGCCGGTGGGGAAGGGTGGCTTTGCAATGCCCCCTCCTCTTCCCTGGGTCTTACCATCTCTCCTGCCTTCTCTTACCTTTCTTAAGGAGGATCTTGACTCAAGGACTTGCCCTCAGTCCTCTGTTGAGATGGTTGATTT
>NW_023245579.1:0-1923 GCF_002007445.2 Ailuropoda melanoleuca | reverse complement strand
AAAAAAAAAAACAAGGGGGGAGGAAAAAAGGAAAATGACAAACACATAAAGGCTAAACAACACGCTAGTAAACAGCCAATGGGTCAATGAAGAAATCAAAAAGGAAGTTAAAGAACAGATGGAGACAAAACCCAAAATCTTTGGGACACAATGAAAGAAGTTCCAAGAAGGAAATTTATAGCAATAAAGGCCTACCTTAAGAAACAAGAAAGATCACAAACAAACAAACAAACAACAAAAAAACACACCTAACTATATACCAACTATATACCTAGAGGAACTAGAGAAAGAAAAAAAATGTGGAGCCCCAGATGAGTAGAAGGAAGAAAATTATATCAATCAGAGCAGAAATAAATGAAATAGAGACTAAAAACAAAAACAAAATAAACAATAGAAAAGATGAATGAAACCAATATCTAGTTCTTTGAAAAGGTAGCATAAACCATTAGCTAGACTCACCAAGAAAAAGAGAGAGGAGCCAAATAAATAAAATCAAAAATTAAATAACAAAGTAATAACCAACATCACAGAAATACAAAGGATTATATAAAAATAATATGCCAATAAATTGGATAAACTACAAGAAATGAATAAACTTCTAAAAACACATAATCTTCCAAAACTGAATCAGAAAGAAATAGAGAATCTGAACAGACCAATTACTAATAATGAAATTGAATCAGTAATCAAAAATTTCCCAACAAACAAAAGTCCAGGACCAAAGGGATTCACAGGTAAATTCTATTAAACATTTAAAGAAAAATTAAAACCTATTTTTCTTAAACTATTCCAAAAAAATAGAAGAATGAAAGCTTCCAAAGCTTCCAAATACATTCTACAAGGCCAGTATCATCCTGATACCATAGTCAGGCAAAGACACTACGGAAAAAGAAAACTATAGGGCAATATCCCTGATGAACATAGATGAAAAAATCCTCAAAAAAATATTAGCAAACTACATTCAACAATACATTAAAAGTGTCATTATTCATGATTAAGTGGAATTTATCCCAGGTCTGCAAGTTTGGTTCAATATTCACAAATTAATGTGATACACCATACCAACAAAATATAGGCTAAAAATCATATAATTATCTCAACAGATGTAGAAAAAGTATTTGACAAAATTCAACACCTATTCATGATAAAAAAAAAAAAAACCCTTAACAAAGAGGGTTTAGAGAGGATATAACTCAACATAGTAAAGGCCATATAGGAAAAGCCCATAGCTACAACCAGACTGAAAACCGGAGCTCTGGAAAGCATGCAAACCACACTGAAACAGGGAGCTTGGGAGCACGTGGGGACCAGGGGCAGCTGGTGGTGACAGAAGCACAAAGGGCAGAGATGTGCCAGCCCTGGGAGCAAGGACTGGGAAAACGCCCGTGGGGCTCACATCCCGGGATGCTGTGGGGTTTTTAGCAGCACCAACAGAAACAGTTAGAGTGGCCAGGAGAGCTCAGTGAAGAGCAGACTGTGATCTCTATTTTCTGAGACAGAGGCTTAGATACGGTCACTGCTGCTCTGACTCTCAGAAGACTCATAGAAAGCCACCAGGGAAAGCCTTCAGAGAACAAAAGCATGGAAAAATCGGTTCGCACTGTGCCCATTCCCCACCCCCACAGGTGACAGTGCAACTCTACCCAAACAGGGTTGCCTGACTATCAGCGCAGCAGACCCCCCCACCCAAGAAGGCAGGCTGAAGAAACAAGAAGCCTACATCCCTAAGGTCCCTATAAAACAAGTGCACCTTGCTTGGGTCCTGGTTGGTAATTTGGGCTCTGTACATCCCCACAACCACACCTCATCAGAATGACAAGGAGGAAGAACCCCCAACAAAGGAAAGAAACAAAGACTGTGGCCTTTGCCACAGAACTAATGGATATGGATATAACCAAATTGTCAGAAATGGAGTTCAGAGTA
>NW_023245578.1:0-1922 GCF_002007445.2 Ailuropoda melanoleuca | reverse complement strand
GCTGTGCCACCCAGGCGCCCCTGAGTGAGAGTTTTTGAGGGCCACGGTATTTCAGAGAAGGTAGAAGAAGCCTATTTGAGTGACAGTAGTCAAGGAAGATGTTAAGGAAGAAATTATTTTCTACATATTAAATTTTGCTTTCTTATTTTGCTTTCCAAATAAATCTTAGAAAAAGAAACCCTAATACCAAATTAATGATTAACACAACAAATTCAGTTCCATTTAAACATCGGAGATACAAAACACACACTGAGCTCCCTCCCAAAACCAAGAGAATGAGAGAAAAGGCCCCCACATTTTGGAAGAGAGAAAAGGAACTCTAACTAGTGTTAACAGAACAGGCAAAGTCAAAACCTACTGGCAGGGCAGATTGGGGGAAAAAGGGGAAGACCATTAAGTCGTGAGCTGATTCATGCTACCATCTCCAGGAAGGATCAGGAATTACAGAACCCGGTACCTCTGATGGCAAGCGCATTTCAGAAGCGGAGGTGAAAACAGGAAGCCTGGTTGGAAGTCTATGAATAGAGGTTAGACCCCACATCCTTTCTCTCAATCCCAATAACCAGGCAACCAGCACAACCCTGACCAAGGAAGGGATGGTTTTCTGTCTGAAAGCAGCTGACCCAAAGAGGTCTGGACCCTAGAGTAACTGAGAACAGAAGTGAGGGCTGCATGTCGGCTATGAGGGCTGCCTTTTCCTCTCTAGGGTTCTATAAATTCATGATGAAGGACTTGGGGGTGTCATTTTTCATCCCATATGCTGGGCACTCAATGGATGCTTCTGATTTCAAAAGTCACTCATATCTTTTAGACCAAGGAAATTTCCTTATATTATTTCTTTGATCATTTCTTCTCTTCTGATATCTTGGATCTCATTCTACAACTCCTAGAGTTAGATAGTGGACCACTGGACTAATCCTCTATTTTTATATCTTGCTTTACCTTTTTGTTCTACTTTCTGAGTTCTACTTTGCTTTCTAATCCTACTGGAGTTTTGATTTTTACTATCAAAGTTTTAATTTCTGAGAGTCCTTTCTTGTTTTCTAAATGTATCTTTAAAAAAAAATTTGCAATAGAAAATTTTAAATAAAGTAGAGAGAACTGTATAAGCCCTCATGTACTCACTAAACAATTTCAACAAAAATCAACATCTTACTCATCTTAACTCATCTATTCTCCGACCCTGCCTTTTTTTTCTGAATTACTTCAAAGCAAACCTCAGACATCATCATCTTTCAATCATAATTCTTTGGTATATTCCTCTAATATAGAAAGACAACTTCTCTTTAAAAATATCATGATACATTATCACAGCTAACAGAATTAACAATATGAAAGCTCCTTTTGATTAACATCTTGTTCCTGTTTCGTGTAAGTAATATCTTTCCTCATCTAAGAATATCAATTATAACTTGCTTTGAAGTTTTGTCTCTGACTCTCCACATTGTCGTACTATTTCTCTGTACTCCCTTCCTTCTGGTTTTTTGCTTTGTATTGTCATATTTTTTTGGAAGCATTCCTCCATGCTTGATGTAAGTTCAAGCAAGGCCATACAAATGGAATTGGAAGCTGTGTGTACAGAAACTGAGGCTGTCAGTTCGTGGGCCTTGCTGTACGATGGTATGATGGAAACATGGCCTTTTCTTTAGATATCCCCAAATGTCAACCTATATGTTCTTCTTTGGGCTGGTCACCTTCCTTGAAGAGGAATCCTCAAATCTCTCCTCTGATTATGTCAGTCACGTAACCACACTAAACAACAGAGATGGCAAAGGGTAGGCCTAGGCTGCTTCCAGCCTGAGGAAGTAAATGTGGCTTATTTGGGCTATATGAAGTTTTAAAATTCAAGGTGCGCCTGGGTGGCGCAGTCGTTAAGCGTCTGCCTTCGGCTCAGGGCGTGATCCCAGCGTTCTGGGATCAAG
>NW_023245577.1:0-1922 GCF_002007445.2 Ailuropoda melanoleuca | reverse complement strand
TAATGGAGACTTGCATTTACTTCATACCCCATGCATTATTTGAGGGTCCGCCTGGTGGAAATGGCAGTCCCTTCTGAAGAAGGTGCTACTGCAATGAGGGAAATAGGTCATGAATTAATAATCTTGTTTGAGGAAGTTTCATGACACCTGCCAACACTCTACACAAAGAAAGCTTTTCTCAGTCCTGCGCTTTCATGACTGGTGAATTAACTCATATATTTTACAAAAGAAGTGCTCCACGCTACAATCATTTCTGTCTTCTGACTTCTGCTCTGTGCATATCATTGCCAATCTAAGATATGCCACTTGTCAGTTATAAGTAAATCAGGGTTTATAAAAATATAAAAATAGTACTTTACATTAGGAAGATATAAAGGGCCTCAGCAGAAATTGACAAAAGTCACCAAACATAAATCACAAGCTTTACCCTAGAACTGACAACTTAAAACTTCTCACCACAAAGCTTGTTGGACATTCTTAAAAGGAGTAAGAAATCCAATTTACCTAATTGCGATATATATTTCATTAATCTTGTATGGGTTTTTTTTGAATAGTATAAAATGTTCGTTTAACTATTAACTATTTTACAGTAATATATTTTACACTTTATTTCATTATATTATTTACATTTAAATGCCTTTATTTTTTATCTAAAAATCAAGAAAAGATATAAATTCTTCAATATGATGAATAATACTTGCTGATAAATGTTACATGTGGCTACCTTTTTCAGTAGCCATAAAAATTGAAATAAAATTATTCAGTGAAATAAATAACAATTCTCTAAAGTAATAACATGCCATGTTATTTAGGGCATTGTTATGTAAGGACCAAAATGGAAGACAGTACTACAGTTCAAATAGTTAAATCATTTCATAAGTAACGGTAGTATCTTTGCTACATTATAGTGTTGCTGTAATAGCATGCCTTTGAAATGGCTTTCCTAAAGAAATCAAATAAAACCGTGATTATGAAAATGGGCTATGAATAGTGTTATTGTGGAATCTATAAAATTAAAAAGTGGTTCATCATCTTTTAGCTACACTTTTCCTGGACGTACTTAGATTCATTTCCACACCTGCAGTGTACCCTTGTAGTTCAGATAATCATGTAACAGAAACTACAAGAATATACAAATACATTTGACTCAGAGAGATTTTTCTTCTGTTCAATTTCCTTTTTCACAAAAATACAAAGTCAGAGTGTGTACTCTCTCTAAAACGCGTACTAAAGGCATCTTTTATTTTCTTTAATTGTGTGTGTACTGTGTGTGTGTGTAGCAGTTAAGCTATGATGTGACAGGTAGATGATTTCAAAAATGGACAAAATAATATATTTACTTTTCTTAGTATCATTATAACTTGTACAAAAAATGCTTGCCTTGTCCTTAGCCCACTTATTCATAAATACTTGGGGGAAAAAACAACAAAGAAAGGAAGCATGAAATCAAAGGGGTTTGGACTAATGAGAAAGAAGTTCCCAAGTGATTAAGAAAAGTTAATGATAACACACCCATGTCCCAAAGAAAGCTGTCTGACATCTCTTACTAGACTCTTCTTATACTCTTTACCCATTTATTATTAACAGCCAGACATATATTTTTGTGTGAGAAATAATCGATGAGGAACTGCAGGTTATAGAAAGTACAGTTTGCAGAAGAGTATTTAGAAGATATGGGTTATTATCAAGTCAATATACTTCCACAAAGCAATTCCACTGTATACAGCTATTAAATTTTTATAGTACAAATATTGCTTGCAATGTATTATAAAATGAAAAGAACCATAAATACAATACTATTTCATTTTTTATAAACAGATATATCCACACACATGCATGATGAAGGTAAAAGGAAAAAATAAACAATTATTATCATTGAATGGTTGGAGTAAGAGGAGTTTTAGTTTTTTGGTTTTGGGGGG
>NW_023245576.1:0-1922 GCF_002007445.2 Ailuropoda melanoleuca | reverse complement strand
GTATCACATTGATTTGTAGATGTTGAACCACGCTTGCATCCCAGGAATAAATCCCACTTGGTTGTGGTGGAAAATCCTTTTATGTACTATTGGATCCTGTTGGCTAGTATCTTGGTAAGAGTTTTTGCATCCCTGTTCATCAGGGACATTGGTCTGTAAATCTCCTTTTTGAGAGGGTCTTTGTCTGGTTTTGGGATCAAGGTAATGCTGTCCTCATAGAGTTAAGAAGTTTTCCTTCCATTTATATTTTTTTGAAGCAGCTTCAGAAGAACGGGTATTAATTCTTCTTTAAATGTTTGCTAGAATTCTCCTGGGAAGCCATCCAGCTTTGGGCTTTTGTTTGTTGGGACATTTTTGCTTACTGCTTCAATTTCCTTGCTGGTCATGGGTCTGTTCAGGTTTTCTATTTCTTCCTGGTTCAGTTTTGGTAACTTGTAAGTCTCTAGGAATGCATCCATTTCTTCCAGATTGCCTCATTTGTTGGCATGTAGCTGCTCATAATATGTTCTTATAAATTGTTTGTATTTCTTCAGTGTTGGTTGTGTTCTTTCCTCTTTCATTCATGAATTTATTTATTTGGGTCCTTTCTCTTTTCTTTTTGATAAGTCTGGCCAGAGGTGTATCAATCTTATTAATTCTTTCAGAGATCCAGCTACTTGTTTTGTCCATCTGTTCTACTTTTCATTTGGTTTCTATTTCATTGATTTCTGCTCTTATCTTTACTATTCTCTTCTCCTGCTTTAGGCTTTATTTGCTTTTCTTTCTCTAGCCCCTTTAGGTTTAAGTTTAGGTTGTGTATTTAAGCCTTTCTTATTTCTTGAGAAAGGCTTGTATTGCTATATACTTTCCTCTTAAGACTGCCTTTGTTGTATCCCAAAGGTTTTGGAACAGTTATGTTTCGATTTTCAAGGATTGATTTTTAAAAAAGAATATTAAAAGCCTAATACTCTCAGTGAAGTTGTAAAACATATGCACATTTTATCACTTTCCTGGTTTAACTGTCAAACTTTTTGAGTCTCACGAGGTAAAGTACCATTAAACAAAATAAATCATTGTATGGAAATAATGTTAAGGCCTAAGTAAAGTTAAAAGCTGAGAATTGACTATATTTGGCTTTTAGTTTCCTCAGTCCTTCTTAATTACCAAATAAATTGTCTTATTTTCATCTAACTTGACCTCTTCCTTTCTTTTTGGAACACTTTCCTGTTTTAAATTGTGTAATGCTTTATCTTGGCTTTATTTCTACTCCTGGACAACTCTCAGTGTTCTTCTTATAAACTTTTCTTCTACTGGATCCTTATTGTTAATTGTCCATGGTTTTCTCGTCTGTCCTACATTTCATTCATTTTTCTTTTTCTCACTAGTTGTTTTATATAGGTTCTCTGAGAGTTTTAGTGAGGGCTAGGAGGTTTTCAGATTTTGAGCTGCTTTATATTTGGTGTTGTCTACCCATCTCAGGCTTGATTTTTTTTTTTAAACCCAGGGATTGATAGATTTTATCTAATACCAACCTTTGAGAGTAGGTTTCAACTTTTCCCCATATATAAATTTTCTGCTTGAGGTATTTTGAGTCTAAAGGCCTCCCTTTTACAGAGTCTGGTATCAGGTACTCACATGATTTTAACTTTTACTTAATATTTTGTTTTATGAATTCATTGGACTGTCTTCTAACTAATAGAATACATGCTGGTATTGTGTACTTGCAGCACCCTAAGAGCTTTAAAGATGTTGATTATTTAGATCTCACAAGAACACCATAAGTTAGTACTATTATCATCTCTATTTTATGGTCGAGGAATGAAGTTCAGAGAGTTTGAATACATTATCCAGGGCTACCCACATCAAGTAGTGGAGCCGGGCTTTGAACTCAGGTAGTCTAACTTCAGAACCGTGCTTCTAAATATATATATTATATATATATA
>NW_023245575.1:0-1921 GCF_002007445.2 Ailuropoda melanoleuca | reverse complement strand
CCACAACGCCGGGATCACGCCCTGAGCCGAAGGCAGACGCTTAACCGCTGTGCCACCCAGGCGCCCCGAATAAAGTCTTTTCTAAAAAAATATCCAGAATACATAAAGAATTCCTACAACTCAAAGGCACAAATAACCCAATTTAAAAACAATCGAGGGATTTGAATAAAAGTTCTCCGAAGATCTACAAAGGGTCATCTGCTTGATGCCTCAAGCTACTAGGCAAATGGGAATTTGGGTGAATTGTCACCTCCCGCCCACTAGGATGGCTGTAATTCAAAGGACACACAGGGACAAGTGCTGGCAGGTGTGGAGGAATCGGGACCCTCGCGCGGGTGGGAAAGGATGCGCTGCCCTGGAAAAGCAGTCTGGCCCTTCCTTAAAACGTTCAGCGTAGAGTAACCGTATGGCCCCGCAATTCTGCTCCTAGGTCCATACTCCAGAGAATTGAAACCATGTGTCCACACGAAGACTTGTACACGAGTGTGCACAGCACCGTTATTCAGAATAGCCAAGAGGCGGAAACAACCCAAATGTCCGACGGCTGATGGGTGGATAAACGGAAGGTGGTGAAGCCACATGACGGAACGTGATCCAGCCACACGGAGACGAAGCGCTAGCCTCTGACCCTGGCGTCTGAGGGCGTGAACCCTGGAAACACGCGGAGGGAAAAAAGCCAGACACAAAAGGTTCCAAGTATACGATTCCTTTGACAGGAAACGTGCAGAAAAGGCACATTCATAGAGACAGAAAGTAGACTAGCGGTTTCGAGGGGCTGAGGGAAAGGAGAAACGTGGAGAGGCTGCTTTGGGGTGTTCCTTTTGGGGTTGATGAAATGCTCTGGAATTAGATAGTGCTGATGGCGTGACCTTGTGAACGTACTAAAAAAATCACTGAACTGTACATGTTTAAAGAGTGAGTTTTCTGGTATGTGAATTGTACCCAAAAATGTTTAAGCTGGGTGGTTGTAGGTGGGAGTGGAGACAGACGCATGTGTCCGTGAGCACACGCACGCCAGCCTGGGGGGAACAGGTGCATGTCTCCGCCTTTCCTGAGGAGCCTCCAGAGCTCCTCCCTTAGACAGCACCTAGCATCTGGGTTTCCTTCTGCCCCCTCGCCCCTCCGGCTCCCTGGCCTCCTGGTTTGCGCAGAGCCCTGCCCCCACTGCCTGACTCACCGGAGCTTCTGGATGTTCGAAGAGACCCCGGAGAGGCGGTAGATCCCATCCACCACTCCATACTCTTCCACGAACTCCGCACAGCTCTTCAGCACTTGCGGCACTGAGGACACAGACGGGGCAGAGAGAGAGGGGTCAGGTCTGGGAGGTCAGAGACCACAGGGGACCTGAAAAATGGAAGCACCAGCAAAGGGCTTCGGGGGGACTGGAAGCGGAGCTCATGAATAAAAACCTGTCGGGAGGATTCTTAGAGGCCCTCAGCTCCAGCCTGCCAGTGTCTCTGCGATCTCCCTGCCCATGTGGTCCCGAGCCTCTGCATAAATCATAAATCCGCCCACGGGAGGGGGAGCGCTCGGCCTCTCCAGACGCCCATTCCTGTTAGAAAGCTCTGCCTTCGTTGAACTGAAATTTGTCGCTCTGTAATTATTAGTTGCTACCCCAGAATATTCTAAGGGGTAGCAGTCTGGTTGGAAGGGCACCCGGAATAACAGGACAAGTCTCGAAAGCACATTTATTTAGCACTCTGTATAAGATGAAGGAACATTGGGGCGCCTGGGTGGCTCAGTCGTTAGGCATCTGCCTTCAGCTCAGGTCATGATCCCAGGGGTCTGGGATCGAGCCCCGCATCGGGCTCCCTGCTCGGCGGGGAGCTTGCTTCTCCCTCTCCCTCTGCCCCTGCTTGTGTTCCCTCTCTCTTGCTGTCTCTCTGTCAAATAAATTAATAAAATCTTTAAAAAAAAAAAA
>NW_023245574.1:0-1921 GCF_002007445.2 Ailuropoda melanoleuca | reverse complement strand
CTCCCACTCCCCCTGCTTGTGTTCCCTCTCTCGCTGGCTGTCTCTGTCTCTGTCAAATAAATAAAAAAAATAAAATCTTTAAAAAAAAATAAAATAAATAAAATTGCATATATAAATGTGCACACATTGTGCTGCCAATTTCCATGGGCTTTGAGAAGAGCATGGTGTCCTGTAACTACCTTTACCATAGGATGATAGTTTCACACCCTAAAATGTACTTTGTGCTTCAGCTGCTCAGTCTCTCCCACTCCAACACCAAACCCCTGACAACTACTGCTCTATCATATGGCTTTGACAAAATTTCATAAAATTGGTGTCAGATTATGTAGTCTTTCTGTATTGGCTTTTTTTTTTTTTCACTTAGAAGTTTGTATTCAAGACTTACCCTGAATTTTTATGGCTTGAGATTCATTGCTTTTTATCACTGAATAATATTGCCTTGTTTGTTTATCCATTCACTTTTTGTAGGACACTTTGGTGGCTTCCAGTCTTTGGAGATAATGAATGAAGATTCTCTAAACATCCATATGTAGACCATAGTATTTCCTTTCAGTTGGGTAAATACATCTGAGTAAGACTGATGGTAAGATAGAAGACTAAGTGAAAAGGAGCAAGATGGGGTAAGGAAGTCTTTAGCTTTGCAAGTCACTGTCAATTTGCCTCCAAAGTGGCTGCCTAGATTTTGCATTCTCAAAAGCGAAGATTCAAGAATTCTTGTTGCTCTGCTTCCTCTCCAGCAAATGGCATTGTTAGATTTTTGGAGGTTAGCCATTCTAATAGCTGTGAAGTGTTATTTTATTTTCATTTGGGTTTATAATTCCCTAATGAGATATGACATTAAACATCTTTTTATATGGTTGCCATTTGCGTATCTTCCTTGGTGAGTTGTCTATTCAGCTTTTTTGTCCATCATTTAATTATGTTGTAACTTTTCTTATTGTTGAGTTTAAGAATTCTTTGTCTATTCTGGTTATAAATTCTGTATCATATATGTGTTTTTTTCAAATATTTTGACCCAATTTGTTACAGTGCCTTTCTCAGAGAAGAATTAAAAATTTTAATGACATCTGGATGCCTGGGTGGCTCAGTGGGTTATGCATCTACCTTAGGCTCAGGTCATGACCCCAGGTTCCTGGGATTGAGTCCCACATTGGGCTCCCTGCTCCACGGGGAGTCTGTTTCTTCCTCTGCCCTTACCTCCCATCCCCCCCCCACACCCTGCTCACGTTGCTCTCTCTCTCTCTCAAATAAATAAAATCTTAAAAAAAATAAAAATTTTAATGAAGTCCAACTTAATTTTTTTTTATGGATTGTGCTTTTGGTATTGTATCTAAAAACTCATCACTAGACAAAAAAAAAATCACATTAGTTTTCTTCTGTTTTCTCCTAGAAGTTTTACAGTTTTGCACATTACATTTATGTCTATGATCCATTTGGAGTTAATTTTTGTGAAAGACATAACATCTGTGTCTAGGTTCTTCTAATTCTGATGTCTGGGTCATATCTAAGTCTGATTCCAATGATTCTTTGTCTCTTAAGACTGTTTCACCTCATCTTTCAACATGCCTTGCAATTTTGTTGTTGTTGTTGAAAGCTGGATGTGTATTAGCTAATAGGTAATGAGATGAATAGGGCTTTATTGTCAGGATTCATGTTAATCTGGCTAGGAGTTGGGCTGTGATTAAGGTTTGACTTTGTATTTCGAGAGTGAGTTTTTTTGTTTGTGTGTGTGTGTGTGTTTGTTGCCTCCCCGCTTGACTTTGGGCTTCTCTAAGTACTACTTCTGGAGAGTCTGTTTCTTGCAGCTCTCTCAGCTATAATCCACTGCTATTTTGTTGGCGCTCTGTTGCTCTGGTAGTAAAGTGTAGACAATAGGAAGCATTCTTTTTTTTTTTTTTTTTTAGATTTTATTTATTTATTC
>NW_023245573.1:0-1921 GCF_002007445.2 Ailuropoda melanoleuca | reverse complement strand
GGGGGATGAGGTGGGTGAGTCTGCAGAGGGCCAAATTCAGAAAGCCATCCAGAAATCCGAGCGTGGCAACCGTGTTTTATTGGATATAGGTTGTTAGTAGCATGATGGTAAAATAATGGTCTGCCAAAGATGTTTACATCCTAATCCCCAGAACCTGCGAATGCATTATCTTCCAGGGCAAAAGGGACTCTGCAGATTGAATTACCTGAAGATAAGGGAGATGCATTTAATCTGGCTCTGAAGATGGAAGGGCATCATGGGCCAAAGGATGTGGGCAGCCTCTGGAAGCTGGAAAAGGCAAGGAAATGCATCTTCTCTTTGAGCCTCTAAAGGGTCACAGCCTGCGGACACCTTGACTACTTTAGCTCAGGGAGGCCCCTTTCGGATTTCTGACCTCTGTCAGATGACAGAGGTGTGCTGTTCTGATCTTGCGGTACTTTGTTACAGCACCAATAGGAGACTCATACGTGTAGGAACACAGGTGGCTCCCTCGGCCTGCCTACGTCTGCTGCATTTGACAGGCCGTTGCTGGACCTGACAAAGGGGCAATGTCACTCTACCAGTGAGGCTGACTTGGCAGGAACTCTCCCACGGCACTGACGCGGAGAGAGCTGCGGGCGGGGGAGGTCACTGACTGTGTGGAGGGCACACCGAGTGGCTGGCAGGACCAGTCCTGCCGGCCGGTGCCCAGGAGTTGGTGCAGACCCTTCCCAGGGGCCGGGTGAGCAGGTGGAGGTGAAAGGGGTGTGCATGAGCTGAAAACAAACCTGCATTGAGTTCACGGCTTTATGGTCAGTCACAGGATCCCATTTATTTTATTTCAAATAACCTAAGGGGAGCCTTCAGATTTTGTTTATTAAAGAAGAAAATGAGTCAAACATTTCAGAAAAAAAAATGACCTATTGGATAGGCAAGCCTGCTGGGAACAGGGTACTTAGTGAACCTTAGAGTAAATAAATCAAATACAACTAAGTCTTTTAAGTTTTATTTTGAATCTGTTTTCGACTCCAGGGTATTTTAATCAAATCTCTTATATATTTAAAGCCTGATAAGGATTTTTGTTTAACCACGAAACAACTGGAAAGCCAACAATGTGTCACCACCATTATCTGGAAAAGTTTAATGATGTGACCCAAACCATCTCTATTGAGCAAGCATGGAGAAGTGGGTCAGGAGGTCCTTTATGCTGAAGAACACTGTGGGGAACAGACCCACTTGAGGGCCTGGAAGGCACCATACACACAAACATCTTCAGACCCCGTGACGACACAATGGAGAGAGGAACACCACGGCGGGGGCACTGTGTGTGTGGGGGAACATGGAACCCTACTCCCTTTGCGCTCCTCCTGGCTGTCCTCAGGGGTGCAAATGTTTACACATGCCCAGGGCCTGAGGTGGGAGCAAACAAACAAAAGTGACATGACACCCAGGATGGCATTTCTAGATCGGTTTCCTCTCTTACAACAAATCACAATCCTTTCCACTCTTTTTCCCCTCAACTTTCTTCCTGAGATTATTCTCTGCCTTCTCATCCCCTTCTCCACTCATGGCTCCCCAGAAGAGAACTATAAGGCCACTGTTTCGGACTTGTCCTCTCTCAGGATAAGAAACCTGCCTTCGTCTCTACGTTTTGAACACTCTGCCCCCAATATTTGTAGCATTTAAGTGTATAACTTATAAAGTTATTGCTTTGAAAAGCAAAACTGTAAAGTCAGTGGACTAAAAGCTAACATGGCCCTCTGTAAGGCTGTGTTAGGGTTAACAAGGAAAATACAAACACATTAACTTAAAATATCATTTTTAGGGGACTTCTGATTAAGAAATATTTTCTAAATGCTTAGTGATTTACTTGAGGAAAATAAAAGTAACACTAAATAGAAAAAAAATTAAAACTAAGGTGCTTAAAAAAATAAAAGGTTTT
>NW_023245572.1:1633-1818 GCF_002007445.2 Ailuropoda melanoleuca | reverse complement strand
TTGCCTTGGTTTGTATGTCCTGAAACGCAATTCTCTGCTATTCCTGAATAAACTCATTTTTGCTGGTGAAAAAAAAAAAAATAAGGACTGTAGCTACCTCCATGGACCAAACAGCACTTAAACTCGCCCCAATTCTTTCTTTCTGGAAACATAGATATGCTAAGGATATGTGTTCTTCAAGTACT
>NW_023245572.1:0-1525 GCF_002007445.2 Ailuropoda melanoleuca | reverse complement strand
GCCTGCTCATTGGTAAGTGTCAGGAAAAATCTAAGATGGGACTGATTAGGTTCAAAATTGTAACTCTACATCTCAAAGTAATGGTTGTTCTGTCTTAAGCTTAAATACCCTTAAAAGTGAAAATCACATGCAATATTCACTCACACATTTATTAAATAATTACCAGGTACTTACTTTTCCCCAGGCACTGATGACATCTCTTCGTTCAGCAGCTTATGGTCTAGTTAGGGAGAGAAATGTAAATTTTTTTTCTACTTCTTTTTACCTAACAGAGCTATCCCAAAAAATTTTTGTTTATTTATTATTTCCTTACTTATTTACCCACTTAGGTATGAAAGCAAAATGGATTGGAATTTCTTTTCCCCATACATTTATTTTTCATATTCTTCTCTTGAATTCTAATTCCTAACTACAAAGTAGCCTCTATTTTGTGAGAATCCTCTAAAATCCAGTCATGTCTCTGAGTCCAGGTATAGGTATATATTTAATACTTGCACTGTGCCCAGAAGTTTTCTCAGCATCATAAGGAAAATGAGATAATCACATTTAAATTCTTCACGTCTTCACTGACTAAACTAACCTGCACTTTGCTGTTTCTCAGGCTTTTTCCATCATTGCTCTTAAGGCTATTGATAAACAGATTACACCTCTCATAAAATAGTTATTGGCACAAGTTCCCTATTAAAAAAAATCTTTGGATTAGCAAAATTGTTCAGTGTTTACCAGACATAGAGGGATTAAAAACCAAGAGAAAGAGGATAGGATCCATAGCAGACCTTGAAGTGTAGTAATGTATGGTAATGGTGACACAGTGATTTCTGCCAGAAATCTTAGAGCATTCCCTCTTACATTCAATTTTTTTAATCTTTTTAATAATCCTGTGAGGCGGGATGCCTGGGTGGCTCAGTCAGTTAAGTGTCTGCCCTTGGCTCAGGCCATGATCCCAGGGTCCTGGGATGGAGTCCCGTGTCAGGCTCCTTGCTCAGTGGGGAGCCTGCTTCTCCCTTGGCCTGCCACTCCCCCTGCTTGTGTTCACTCTCTCTCTCTCTGACAAATAAATAAATAAAATCTTAAAAAGAAAATAATCCTGTGAGGCTGTTACTCTTTCCCAAGTTATCTAAAGAATATTTTCAAATGATCTGGAAATCCTAACAACCAGTTTCTTTCTATGAAATGTATATTTCCAGTCTTAGAGTCACCAAGCGCATTTTGTGGGCAAAATCTCGCCCACCCTTTCATGTTTTGTATTAATGTTGACATCTTTGTAAAAGTCGGTCAGCAATAAAAAGGAAAAATTTAAGTACTTAAATATATTTATTTTAATAAAATGCACTAATTTAGGTAAAACAACGTAGGTGCTAGTTTTGTAGACTTTGAGAAGCTTCACACACCAAGGCAGCTCTAAGGAATCCGGCGGATAGCCTGTCACTCAGGATGATCCATTAGCAGCACTCAAATGCATTTTTATCTCCTGCTTATCTTGGTGATTTGGCTGTGTTGCTGTCGTAGAAGCTGCTTTTTCCTT
>NW_023245571.1:0-1920 GCF_002007445.2 Ailuropoda melanoleuca | reverse complement strand
CGGAGCTGCAGGTTTGGGCGTGGCGGCCATTGGCCATCGCTGCTCCGCCGTGCCCCAGACTGCCCCACTGGATGGGTAGGCATCAGGAGACTAGAGTCCCCCGTCAGGACCACTGGCCTTGGACACTGTCACCGAGGGCCACACGACGCCTTGGGGCGTGACCCTGCTGTGACCCCGTCCCTTGGCTGCCATGTGCAGCGGGGACCCGGGGTCCAGGCAGAGGCGGGGGCACCCTTTCATTGAGGGTCGGGGGTGGGGTCGCGGACGTTCAGATGCAGGCAGGGTGTGGACAGGTGGGATAGGGACGAGGACAGGCCCAGGCAGGGGCAACAGGCTGACCCGGGTAGGTGCTGTGGACGTCCATGGGCCCACAGGCTCGGGGGCCCTGGTACCCACCCCCACGTGACCTCAGGCCAGCTCCGTGGCCCTGCTGAGCCTCCCTGTCCTGGTGTGTAGGGTGGGGACTGCCAAGCTGATGGGGTGGCCAGTGCACGGGGCACAGGGCCCCTGGGTTTGTACTCAGCACACCTTCTCCTCTCCCCCTCTTGCTCCCTCTACACCCCACCTGCACTGGGGCTTGGAGCATCCCAGCCTGGCCTGCGGGGCGCCTCCCTGGGGACCCTGGTCACAGAGAGGAGACACGCTGAGAACCATTTTAACTCACTAAAGTCACCATTTGCAGGGCAGTCACTGTGTCAGTAACCCAAGGTGGGCCTCTGCCAGCTGGGAGGGGTGGAGGGCTGCCCCGAACCCTGAGGCCGGGGCTAACCTGGCCGTGCTGTGGGGCCGTGGCTGGGGCTGCAGGTGGGGATGGGTGCAAGCTATTTCTGGAAACAGCCCCCGCGGGTGAGAAAGATGTTTTTCAGTGTGGAACAAACAGCCATTTGCATGTCCCCTTCAGGGCCAACTTTGCCCAAAATGAGTAACTCGGGGAGACACGGAGGCTGGAGCCCTGACACGTGTCTTGGGTGGGGGTGGGGTGACAGGGGTGGGCGCTGTGTTGGAGCCTGGTGTGGGGACCCGAGACCCTGACGGTGCAGCCCCAGCCCCGCACAGCCGTGCCGGCTCAGCCCAGGGCCTCAGAGGCCAACTTGGGCTGGGGCCAGGCCGCGCTAAGCCATGGCCTCACTGCACGCCCGTGGCCAGCCAGAATGCGGCACCCTCAGGGGGCAGGGCAATCGGAGGGAGCAGCCGTGAGACCCCGGCTTGCCCTCTGGGGCTCCCAGGCAGAGTGAGGGTGGGGAGCAGGACCAGCGAGGGTGCGAGGAGGTGGGGGGCCCGCAGGCATGTGGCTGAAGCCTGCTCAGGCACCGCCTCACCACCCGGGTCTGTGGGACCCCGGCCGGCGCGGCTCCCCTAGCGGCAGTTGTCGCTGGTCCAGATGCAGGGCCATGCCCAGTGCGGCGATGGGAAGGCAGGGAGGCCACAGGGCTGGCTTGAAGGGGGGCACCATGGCGTTCATGTTCCGAAAGTATCCCTTGACACTTGGGACCTGATTCCTTGTTGTGAAAACACGAGTGGGGGGAAGGCAGCCTCATTCCAGCGGCTCAGAGCGCGCCTTCCAGAAGGATCCGGGCTCCACAACCACCAAGCAGACGAGGGAACTTCTCCTTCTGGAGGGCTCCCGGCTAACACACGGAGAGGGAATGAAGAAGTGGGCGACCCCACCCCCG
This sequence comes from Ailuropoda melanoleuca, assembly GCF_002007445.2. Lineage (NCBI taxonomy): Eukaryota > Metazoa > Chordata > Mammalia > Carnivora > Ursidae > Ailuropoda > Ailuropoda melanoleuca. The sequence continues at coordinate 247 of NW_023245571.1, read as the reverse complement.
ACCCTCAATGAAAGGGTGCCCCCGCCTCTGCCTGGACCTCGGGTCCCCGCTGCACATGGCAGCCAAGGGACGGGGTCACAGCAGGGTCACGCCCCAAGGCGTCATGTGGCCCTCGGTGACAGTGTCCAAGGCCAGTGGTCCTGACGGGGGACTCTAGTCTCCTGATGCCTACCCACCCAGTGGGGCAGTCTGGGGCACGGCGGAGCAGCGATGGCCAATGGCCGCCACGCCCAAACCTGCAGCTCCG
>NW_023245570.1:0-4932 GCF_002007445.2 Ailuropoda melanoleuca | reverse complement strand
AGGGATCTGTGTTTAAAAAGCCTCCAGCTGCTTCCAATGGGCACTAAAGCTGAGAAGCACTGTTATAAACCCTTTCTACTCCAACCGTGCGAGGTACCGGCAATATGTCATCCCCTGTGCTTGTCAGTAATGCAGTTTCAGCCTTCATTCCAGACCCACTGTTATGGAACTAAATGTTTGTGTGCCCTCAAAATTCATATGTTGAAATCCTAACACACACCCCCTCCCCCGTCCGTGAATGATGATGTTGGGAAGTGGGACCTTACGGAGATAATTATGTCATGAGAATGGAGCTCTCANATTGGGAAGTGGGACCTTATGGAGATAATTACGTCATGAGAATGGAGCTCTCATGACTGAGGTTAGTGCCTTTATAAAAGGAACCCAGAGAGCTCTCACGCTTTCTGTCGGTCATGTGAAGATATAACAAGAAGTTGGCAGTCCACACCTGGAAGAGGGTTCTCACCAGAACCGGACCCTGCTGGCTTTCTGATCTCAGACTTCAAGCCTCTAAAACTGTGAGCAGTTACTGTTTCTTGTTTGTAAGCCCCCACTGCTCCCCAGTCTATGGTGCTTTGTTATAACAGCCCTAAGTAAGGCACCACTGCCAACAGAATCTACACTCTAACAAGATCTCTGGCGATTCTGGTGCATGTTAAAGTTTGAGAAACACTAAAATCTAGTAAAAATTGTTCAGGCTCATGTTTATCTTCTCTGGTTAACCTTGTTGTTGCTCTCCGGCCCCTGAAATAGATGCACAGGTTTTTCCAACATTGAGCCCCTTAATTCTAAAATTACTAAGCTTTATGATTACTCCATGTAGAAAGGGATTCCAGCCCTCTCTCCTCCAAAATGCGACTTCCTGTCAAATTTGAATGTCAGATAAACAACAAATAACATTTAACATTTGATGTGTGTCCTGTGTAATATTTGATACTTGGGACATATTTATACTGATAAATTGGACATCCTATATTTGTATTTGCTACATTTGGCAACTCTACATATAGCTCAAAAATCCCCCCAGAAACTAGTAATTTCTGGCAGCATCATAATGGATATTTGCTAAACATCCATATATCTTTTTATATGACAATTTTTCAATTCCTTTTGAATGAGAAGGTGAAATTCTGGTCTCTACCCTCTATTAACCCAGCATCTATACGACTTTGTTTACCTACAAAAGCTATCATTGTGCATAGCCTTATAAAGCCAGAATTGGCCTTAAAATAAAAAACCCCTGCCATCCAACATTTGTCAGCAGGATGGATTTCAAATTAACTATGAAAATAGGGGGGAAAATCACCCTTAATATCTCCAACATACAAAATTCAGTGTCAACAATTCTCTGCAGTGGGTTACATCTTTAAGGTGCCAAGGGCACATTTTGCAGTGAGGTCATCCTGGCTTGCCCATCAGGAGTTCCTGTTGCTTTAAATTTGACACTTTTCTGGATCACTGCTAAAGGTTCCTTTAGTCTTGGAGGGAGGATAGCTGGTAATGCCTGCTTTGAGTGTTTTTTTGTCTTTGTTTTTGTTTTTAAGGTTAAAATTATCTCTGCTATAATCTGTGTTGGGGATTTACAATGAAATGCTGGTTCAGTGCTGGGGAATAACCAAGACACTTTCCTAAAGAAATCTCTTATCAGTTGTCCTTGGGCCCAACTCCATGAGGAGATGAAGTATACTTTTATTTGGATGAGAGCACTCTTTAATTTTAACAATATACAGTCTGTCTCTGTTCACCAGGTTTCCGGAACTTACATAAATGACTTTAATCAGCAAAATCATTATTGAAATGTAAACTCTTACTACAGCAGTACTGTTGATGTATAATTTGTGAGTTCTACCAAAAGTCTTACAGAAGATATTTAAGGGATATGCTGCTAATAATGCGCTCCTCTGTATAAAGTATTTTTTTTTTTAGATCAAATCAGAATGCCAGAGAGCTGTAAATTTGATCATATCACTTTGGCAGAATTATCTTTTCTGATTCTCTTTTTGGGTTTTGCCTTCAAATTTTATCAGTCGCTATATAGTCCATGCATTTTGTTTTGTTTTGTTTTTAAGATCTTATTTGTTTGAGAGGGAGAGAGAGAGAAAGAGCATGAGTGGGGGCGGGGGGAGCAGAGGAAGAGAAACAGGCAGATTCCCTGCTGAGCAGAGAGCCCAATGGAGGGATAGGTCCCAGGACCCTGGGATCATAACCTGAGCAGAAAGCAGACAACCTACTGAGCCACCCAGGTGCCCGAGTCCATGCATTTTGATTCTCACTTTTTTGTTGTTATTTTGTTAACTTCCTTTTCCTCTTTTTATTACATTTACATTATTAATTTATATTTAATTAGGGAAATAGCATAGAAGACTTGTTTTATTATGAAAACCAGCATTGGCATGATAAACTGCAGTTTAAAGAAAAAGCAAACTAAACATCCTTGTACCCAATATGCTATTGAGAACTAGGTACTGATTGTGCCTTAAGATCACCTGTGTGCCTTTTTTTTAAATTTATTTATTTTAGAGGGATGGAGAGAGAAAGCGTGTGTGCTTGCATGGGTGAGGAGGGGGGACAAGAAGACTCCACGGTGAGCGCAGAGCCCAGTGTGGGGCTCAATCTCATGACCCTGAGCTCATGACCTCAGCCAAAACCAAGAGTTGGATGTTTAACCAACTGAGCCACCCAGGTGCCCCTGTGTGCATTTTCTTAATTTTCTTAATTCCATTGTCTTCCATTGACCATCTGGCTGCCGGAGTTGAGTGCTATCCAAAATTTTGTGATAGTCTTTTTTTCCTTCCCTTGATGGTTTTACCACATACATGTTTATGTGCTTGCCTTTGATCTTTTACATAACTAGAACTATTTTGTATGTATTCTTCTGGAATGTATAATTTTGTTCAATACTGTGTTTCTAATATTTACCCATACCAGTTCATTTTCACTGCTGCATAGTGTTTTTCAGTGAAACTATATCATGAGGTGTTTATTCCTGCTATCAAATATGGATATTTGGATTGTCTTCAACTATCACTGATTGCAAAGAGTGCTGCTGTGAACATTCTTTTAAAAAACTGTTGTACGGGTATAAGGCACTCTCTGGGGCTTGGTACTTAAAGTGTGTGGTCCACGGACCAGCAAAAGCAGCATCAACTGGAGCTTATTAAAAATACCCCACCCTAGATCCACTGAATCAGAAACTACATCTTATCATAGCCTTCTGTGGCTATTAAAGTTTGAAAAGCAGTAGTCTGTGGTAAATACCGAGGGATGAAATTACTGAGCAAGTTCAATTATTATTACTATTATTATTATTATTATTATTATTTTTACAAGATAAAGCTCAGTGTTTTTCCAAAGTTGTTTTGCCAATGTATTACTGCCCACAAAGTTCCCCTTGCTCCAACACTGTCACCAACCAGTGGGTATTTTCAGGCTTTAAAATAGTGTAACATGGAAATGTTTTTATATTTTGCTCGTTATCAGTACTGTGTAAAAATACAGTTGATATTTATCAATTATCTATGCAGTCATCTTGGTAATGAGGTTAAGCATCAATTATTTGTTAGCTACCAATATTTCTTCTTAAAAGCTTGTTTATAATCTTGTTAATTTTTAAATTTTTTGATCCCTTATTGATTTTAAGGTATTCTTTGTGTGTTCTGTCTACTACTCTTTGTTGTTTATAGGTATTGAAAATATTTTCATGCAGTTTATGACTTGTGATTTTAATCTCTTTGAGGTTAACTGAAGGTTTTTTGGGTTTTTTTTTAATATATAGTCAAATTTATCAATCTTAATGGGTAGCCGGTGTTTTTTTGTTGTTGTGCCTGGCCTGTTTGGTTTCTCTGGACATCTAGTCTTCCACATTTTTGGAAGCAGAAGTCATAGTGAATTTCTCGTATCTAGACCTCTCACCCCCTTTATATCCTAGCTAATTATTTCCCAGCAGGAATGTACAGAAAAGAAAAAAAAAAGCTAAAGGAGAAACAAAGATCACTTATTAGATCCAGGCAGATCTAATGTACCCATCCTGACAGCAAGATTCCAGAGAAGTTGCAGTCTTACCTAGGAACCCAGTCAAATGAAATTAAAACACACACATACTTTAAAGCAGAAAGAATAACCAGCACGTGGTCATTTAACCACAAGCAAACAGGAAATGCTAGAGAGACCAGAGCCTCTTGTTCCTGCTTGTTGGGACTAAGAAATCCACCATTAGCATAACATGCTCAGTGAGTGTTCTGGACTGATCCCTATCAAATTTGCAGCACTTGCCTCCACAGCTGGGGGTGAAAAAAAAAGCCACAAAGACAATGTAATTAATATAAAATTCTCATGTTCCTCACCTGTTGGCCAAAGCAAAAATGGTAAAATGAGACAGACATTAATAACCTTTCTCCCCCAATATATACATCTGTTTCCTTTTCAATTAACCCATTGTGCTGTGGTCAATTAAGAGTGAAACTAGTCTGATTCCCAGCTTCCTCTGATTCTGTGTATCCAAAGACCAGCAGTTTGGGCATTCAGCTCCTCCAGAAATCTCTGAAATGTATCTCCATAGAGATATTAATTTTTTCACTCAGACCATGCCACACCATGGATCAAAAATTCACACTTATTCTAACCCCCATTTGACATTAAGTTCAGCTGTGTTATGCAATATAGTTCACATGTTCAAATAACAAAGTGACCTAAAGTGTGAAATAAAATAACAAGTATGACCTAAATTTAAACAGTGTAATCTTATCCCTCCTATTATCATACTTCCCATTGTTTTTAAATCCTCCTCCCTTTGTAATAATGTAAATTCTAAAGAATTGCAATACAAATATTTTTCTTCCACTATCTGATTTCCCTTGTCTCTGCTGGAAAAGTGACAAGGATAAAAGATAATATGACAAAAGTAGGATTGATGGAATGAACATGCCTGAGCAC
>NW_023245569.1:0-1920 GCF_002007445.2 Ailuropoda melanoleuca | reverse complement strand
GTTGCTGAAGGTTGGGTGGTTCGGCAATTTCTTAAAACATACAACAGTGAAATTTGCTGCATCGATGGACTCTTGCTTTTGCAAATGGATTTCCCTGCAGCATGTGGTGTTTGATAGCATTTACCCACAGGCGAACTTCTTTCAAGACTGGAGTCCATCCTCTCAAACCCTGCGGCTGCTTTACCAACTAAGTTTATGTAATATTCTGAATCCTTTGCCGTCATTTCAACAATCTTCACAGCATCTTCACCAGGAGAAGATTCCATCTCAAGAGACCACTTTCTTTACTCATCCATAAGAAGGAACGCCTCATCCATCAAGTTTTACCATGAGATTGCATCGATTCCGTCCCATCTTCGTGCTCCACATCTAGTTCTAGTTCCCCTGCTATTTCCACCACATCTGTAGTTACTTCCTCCACTGAAGCCCTGAACCCCTCACAGTCCTCCACGAGGGCTGGAATTCACTTCTTCCAAACCCCTGTGAATGTTGATTTTTGACCTCTTCCCATGAATCACAATGTTCTTAATGGCATCTACAGTGGTGCAACCTTTCCAGAAGGTTTTCAGTTTACACTGCCGAGACCCATCAGAGAAATCACTACTTATGGCAGCTGTAGCCTTGGGAAAGGTATTTCTTAAACAAGAAGACTTGAAAGTTGAAATTACTCCTTGATCCACGGACTGCAAGATGGGTGCTGTGTTAGCAGCCATGAAAACAATATTTGTCTTGTTGTACATTTCCGTCAGAGCTCTTGGGTGACCAGGGACACTGTCAATGAGCAGTCATGTTTTGAAAGGAATCTCTTCTTCCGAGCACTAGGTCTCATCAGTGGGCTTAAAGTATTCAGTAAACCGTGCTGTGAACAGATGTGCTGCCAGCCAGGCTTTGTTGTTCCATTTAGAGAGCACAGGTAGAGTAGATTTAAGCATAATTCTTAAGGGCCCTAGGATTTTCAGAATGGTAGATGAGCACTGGCTTCAACATAAAGTCACCCACTGCATTAGCCTCTAACCAGAGAGTCAGCCCGTCTTTTGAAGCTTTGAAGCCAGGCATTGATTTCTCCTCTCCAGCTATGAGAGTGTCATCGTCCTCCAAAAGAAGGCGGTTTTATGTCCATTGGAAATCTATTGTTTAGGGCAGCCACCTTCATTAATGATCTTAGCTACATCTTCTGGATAAGTTGCTGCAGCTTCCACATCAGCACTTGCTGCTCCACCTTGCACTTTCATGTTCTGGAGATGGCCTCTTTCCTTAAACCTCCCCAACCAACCTCTGCTAGCTTCAGGCTTTTCTTCTGCAGCTTCCACACCCCCCTCAGCCTTCACAGTACTGAAGAGAGTTAGCCTTGCTTTGGATTAGGCTTTGACTTAAGGGAATGTTGTGGCTGGTGTGCTCTTCTGTGCGGAGCACTAAAATGTTCTCCGTATCAGCAACAAGGCAGTTTCACTTTATCATCATTCATGTGTTCAATGGAGAAGCACTTTTAATTTCCTTCAAGAACTTTTCCTTTGCATTCACAACTTGGCCAACGGCTTGGCACAAGAGGCCTACCTTCTGGTTTATCTTGGCTTTCAACATGCCTTCTTAACTATGCTTAATCATTCTAAGTTTTTGATTTTAAGTGAGAGATGGCAACCCTTCCTTTCACTCGAACACTTGGAGGCCATTGTAGGGTTATTAGTTGGTCCAATCTCAATATTTTTGTGTCTCAGGGAACAGGAAAGAAGGCTTGAGGAGAGGGGGAAAGATGGGAGAATGGCCATGGAAGGAGCAGTCAGAACGCATACAACATTTATCAGTTAAGCTAGCCGCTTTATATGGGTGTGGTTCGTGGTGCCCCAAAACAATTACAATAGTAACATCAAAGACCTCCGACTGCAGATCACCACAGCAAATATAATAATAATGAAAAAGGCT
>NW_023245568.1:0-1920 GCF_002007445.2 Ailuropoda melanoleuca | reverse complement strand
GAAGTGTGGCACTGGATATTTGATGTACCACTATGTTTCACGCAATTTACCTTAACTCACCTCTTAATCTCCTTATACTGGCTTTATCAAAAGTGACAATAAGACATCCTTCCATTTCTTGGCAAAAGCCAAGAATGAATCATTACTAACACTGTAGCAAACACCTAAAGGCCACTGTGCGTTTATAGTTACAATAAAATGTTGTATCTAATGTGGAATTTTAGCACTTTCTGGTGTCCCTCTAATACTAAAGTGATCATTGCACCATTGGGTTGTTTTATGAGGCATTTGTTCACCTCCAGAGTAGAGAAACTGGAAGAATGAAGGTTAGAAATTTCATCCTGATGGTGGGACTGGGTTATGACTTAGAAAGAGTGCCAAAGAGTGCATGAAACAGTGCTTTGCACAGGTATTCTTCCATGCGTGTATTTTCCCTGTCCAGTAAAAAATACAGTAAAATCACTGCAGAATTAATATTGCTTCATAACACACTAAAAAGAATACAAGAAGAAATTTTCAGGTGAAAAGTGAAGCCCAGGTTAATTGTAAAGAATGAATATATAGCTGATTTGTAATTGACAGTGTGTGTCAAATTTAACAATGTTAACTGTGGATTTCTTATCATTTGTAGGTTTAATTATGTTCCTTTGTACTCCCTTTCATCAATTACAGCAAATATGAAATGATTCTAAGTTTTCCTTACAATAAGCATCAACTAGATCAAACACTAGGATAAACCATGTGCCAACATCTTGAGTCTGCAGTGTTAAAATTTCACATGAATTGGCTCTTTGCTAAAACTTTCATAATTCTCAGCTGGAAATTTTTTAGAAGAACAGCATGCCGAAGATCATATGTGATTCATAATTACTTTTTGAATCAAATTTTTATTTTGGAACTATTTTAAATTTACAGAAAAGTTTCAAAGATAGTTCAAAGAGTCTCTTCATCCAATTTCTCCTATTGTTAACATCTTACATTTGTCAAAACTGAGAAACCAACATCAGAATATCATTATTAACTGAATTCCAGACTTTGTTTGAATTTCACCAGTTCTTCCAATAATACTGTTCTTCTGTTCTAGGAACTGATCCAGCATAGCACATTGCATTTGGTATGATTACTTGTCATAGGAAAAAAGAGGTGCGTATAAATTATTTAATTATAAAATAGCATTCGCACATCACCATTTTCCCTGCTTCATTTCACCTCTTCCCAACTGCACTTGTAGTAAATACACAGTATGAAATATCAATCACAAAAAGAAAAATATAACATTCAAAAATAGACATGGATGATGTTTGTGTGGTCCACGTGTACTGCCCAGAACACCAGGGACAGTTTTATTACTGTTTTTTATTTCTCCAGGTGAAAACTGTGAAGTTACTGCCTATAGGACTAGCTGGCAGATCCCGCTCTTTAACGAGCAACTCCACTCCCTGCATTTCCCCCCAAAACATACTCCTGGCTAATATCCCAGCCAGTGTAGGAAAGAGTTGCTCGGATTTTCATAGTCGAGAGAGAACACTGATGTCTAATTAACCTTCTTTAGCTGTTGTTCACACTGCCTCCAGTACTGCTGGTGAATGTGGGCTTCCCAAGACAGATGGCTGTCCTGGGACCGTAATGTAAGGTGCCTCGCTGCTCAGGTCTCTTGATTACTTTAACAGAAACCAACAGCTCAGCCTCTGAGCTCAAATTGCTCAAGCAGCTTCTTCCTGATTGCCAGGGCACCATTCCCTTATTCCTAGATCTTTCAATTTAGGGATCGCATAGCCCTTCTAGCAAGGCAGCAGACATTGAAAAGCACTCAGAAGGATTCTGAGTTCAGACTCCCAGGACCTAGAGTGTGTCCTTTTCTGCCACCAGCTTCATCTTTTCCTACCCTACATAGGAGTTGAGTGTTTTCTTTCTTTCTTT
>NW_023245567.1:0-1920 GCF_002007445.2 Ailuropoda melanoleuca | reverse complement strand
GATAAGATGGGGGACACCCACTGAGAATATCGGATAAATAATGATTATTACGTTTTAGTGTAAGTATGTCCCAAAGAGTGCATAGAACATAGTTACACTAAAAAAGGTTATTTATCTGAAATTCAAATTTAATTGGACATCCTGTATTTTTATTTGTTAAATCTGATAATACTAAGTAGGCTGTATAAAACTACATGGTAAATTTGTTCAGTTTCAAAAGCATCAGAACTCTTAAGAGAAGGGGATTTATTATCGAAGAGGCTCTCACAAACGCATATGGTCATCTAAACTATGCTTTACTGATTGAAACACAAAACTGTAGTCGGCCATGAATTCTGTATCAATTTAAATATGAAAGCTCTTTTTTTTCAAGTAACTGAAAATTACAGAGCAATGGATAAAAATAAATATGCCCCCAGCACTAAGCGCAATAAAAATCAGGTAGCAGACTTGAAAGAATTGGTCTAGCTTCTATTTCCTCTTATTTTTATGGACAATCTACGCTTGTGGAGCCACTCTGAGCACAACTACTGAAGACAGATGTTTCTGTTCTATTAGCCTAGAGTTGCATAATGAACTAGAAAGAGGATGGAATGATTTTTAAACGGGGAAGGTGGTGTTATTAGATGCAGAAGTTTGTGGTAAATGGAACAGTTGAGGGGCTAATAGAATTTTTACAAACCAATGATTTAAAGACTTTCAAAACCACCCAAAAAGGTGCTTCTGCTGTTACAGAAATAGCTCATGATGCTTGACTTGGTCCGTACCCCAAGTCCCAACATCCCCCTCTACCTTATTTGCAAATCAACTCTTAAAAATTTGACCAGTCATACCAGCCAAGTTTGGGCTCACAGCCACAGGACTATCCATTAGTAATTGGTGATGAGCCAGGACTGTACCAGGCAATGTGGGATTTCTTGGCCAAGGAATACAATTAAACCAAAAAGGGACACATTCGACTGCACAGGGCTGCATTACTGGAAAATGTGGGCTCCCAGCCTCCCAGAGAAGGAAGGGCCCTGTCCCTTCTGAGTGCCAGCTTTACTGGTGGCGCAACGCTGATGGGAACAAGGTCTTGATCTTTAAATGTTTATTGATCAGCAATTCCCAAGAGCAGAGCTAGCATCTATTTCAAGCAGAAAAAGATTCTGGTTCATTTTGCCCATCCCATAAATGAAATGACAGGCTGAGGAAGGCTGAGCCAGTAGCATATACTCCACCAGGTAGCCGATCTCATCTGATAAAACTAAAGCTAATTCTCCAGCCTAAATTGGCTTCCCGCTTGAAAATGAGATAATGAATGAATAAGATAAGGTAATGAATGAATAAGATAATGAATCTCTCGAGAGTTCTGGAAAAGTTTTATGTCTTCCTTTCTGGAAGGGTGAGCAAGGGGAGTGACCTGCCATAATCCCTTTCAAAAATCTATGAGTGGGGACGGGGCTCCCTCCAGTCCCCTTACCTTAGGCCCTGGAAGAGAAAACACGATCGGCTGATCGAGTCACATGCCTTGTCATCACCCTTGACTTTCCCTCCACTGTAAGCCTCCCACTCACCAAATCCTACAGGCTCTCATTTCTCCCTCCCAAGGTTCTCTCACATGCAACCCTGCCTCTCCACGTTGGCATTGCCTCAGATTTGGGCCCTTATCACCCCTTGCGTGACCTTCCCCAGCTGCCTCCTCCATGGCCTTCTTCCCACGGCTGCTCCCACTCATATGTTTACTATGTAGTTACCGAGAATTACATTTCTAATACACTGGATCATTAGACTCTCTTTATTCATGATGAGTTCAAATTCCTCCGCAGGATTCTAGAAGCTTTCTTACTTTGTACTTGTGTTTTCTGCCACTACCTTCATCCCTGAATGCTGTGCTCCAGGTGTCCTAAACACGTTCCCCAAATGTGCACAAACCCCCCC
>NW_023245566.1:0-1920 GCF_002007445.2 Ailuropoda melanoleuca | reverse complement strand
AAAAAAAAAAAGAAATGAAAAATTTTAGACTGAAAGATAAACAAATCATGAGAAAACACCTGGAGCTGAGTACACTATTTCCCCCTGGTGCTGGAATTTTACAGTCTTCTGGGATCCATATAGTTATTGTCCAGCTGTTCTTCTAGTCTGTCTTCTGGGGGAGGGGTCTGCTGTGCTCCTTCTCAGTTGTCCTTGCCTGGGCAGAGTTGGCCACCCCTTGTCAGGGGGCTGGGCTAAGTCTGACCTGGTCCTCTGTGTGGCTTTTTTTCCCTGGAGGCTTTCTGTGTCTATTCAGAGGATCAGAGCAAAAATGGCCATGCCTGGATCTCCATCTCAGAGATGAAAGGTCATGGTTGTCCCACATCAGTAAACCCACTGGGACAATCAGTTTTCACTTTTGTGTGTTCCAAACTCCACAGAATTTGCAGTGCATGCCCCCTACAGCCCTCTTGTGGGAACTCCCTGGGACCCACAAGCACCATTGCCTTTTGTATCCTTGGGACTATGAGTGGTTCTGGGCTCACATGCTCAACCTGCTCCACTGCTCCTGGGTGCCGTTTTGCCCCTCCCACGTGTTGGTAAACAGCCTGCTCATTCCAGTCCTTTTCAGGATGCTCAGGTAAAGATCGGTCAGCCAACCACCCCAGCTCAGTTTATGCTGACCCTAGATGAGTCTCCTTGCTTCACTGACTATAACCATATTACCCCCTCCAGTGCTTGGGCACTCTCCTGGATCCAGCACAGTATTTGCTCTGTGACTCCTCGGATCCCAAGACCACAATGCCCCACCTAGCATTCTGCATTTTCATTTCCAGAGCCCCTTTCAGAGAGGGATGTCTCTCACTAGAGCAGATTTCTAAAGGTTCCAATTTTGCACTCTGGTGTTATATCACTTTCCAGGAGCCAGCTAATGGAGTCTCTTCCCCCCCTCCATTTATCCTCTGATATCTCCCCAAAGATTCACAAGTTCACAACGCCAGCCTTGAAAAAAGCAGTCACATTTCTATTTGTAGAATTCCAGATACATTTTCTTACATCAGGCTGATTTTGTGGGTGTTTTGAATGGTGTGATAGATATCCAGCTAAATTCAAGTGACCAGATGAAATGAGTTCTCCTACTCTTCTGCCACTTTTCCTCTAGCTCAGAAGTAGGAAATCTTAACAGACCAACTACTATTGGTTAACTTGAATCAGTAATCAGAAAACTCCAAGTAAGCAAAAGCCCAGGATCAGAGAATTTTACAGGTGAATTCTAACAAATACTCAAATAAGAGTTAATTCCTAGGCTTCTCAAAGTATTGCAAAAATTTGGAGAAGTAAGAATGCTTCAAAACTCATTCTATGAGGCAGAAGTTACTTTGACATTAAAACCAGACAGAGACACCACAAGAAAAAAACATTAAAGGTCACTAACCCTGATTAATATACATGCAAAAATTCTCAACACAATATTGGGGAACGAAATTACAGTAAGGTGGAAAGTTGAAAGATTTTCTTCTAATGCAACAATACAAAAATGCAACAGAGAACACTCTTGCCACCTCTATTGAACATAATATTGGATTTTATAGCTATAGTAATCAGAATAGGAAAATAATCCAAATTAGTAAAAAAGAAGTAAAACTGTCACTGACTGAAGATGAAATAATATTATACATAGAGAACTCTTAAAACTGTATCCAAACACTATTAGAACTAATAAATTAATTCAGTAAAGTTGTAGGACACAAAACTAATATACAGAAAGCTATGGAATTTCCATATAATAAAACTAAACTATCAGAAATTAAGAAAACAGGGGCACCTGGGTGGCGCAATCATTAAGCGTCTGCCTTAGGCTCAAGGCATGATCCCAGCATTCTGGGATTGAGCCCCACATCAGGCTTCTCCGCTGGGAGCCTTCTTCTTCCTCTCCCACTC
>NW_023245565.1:0-1919 GCF_002007445.2 Ailuropoda melanoleuca | reverse complement strand
GTTTTCTCCGTTTTTTTACGAAGAGAAAATATTTACTATAATCACAGAAAAGAATATCTTTTAAATAGAAAAAAGATGAAGCTAGCACATCATGTTTTTGGCTATGGGATTCATTTTGGAAGCTTACTCGACTCTCCAGAGTCCTTTTCAAAGTGGGGCATAAATATGTGAAGACAAGACCCCAGCAGCGCTCTATCTGAGAAAGGATAGAGCAGAGTCTCCTCCTTTCTTCTGGAAACAATACTTCTACTAATGCACCCTAAGACCACTCTGATTTTTGATGCAGCCCTATCACACAGCTGGCTCACACTACGGCTTTCTAAATCTTCTATTTGCCACCACTTAGCTCTGTCTCACCCACCGCAGACTCAGAGAGCTTGACCACTGAGACTCAAGGTACTTTCAATTTATTCCTACTAAACTGTATCTTGCTAGATTCGACCTATCATGCTAACTGCTGAGATGCATGAAAATCCCGAGTCTGTCTATTGAATTCACTCACTCACCATTGCTCCCAGCTTCAGGTTACCTCCAAATTTAATAACTCTGCCCCCCGTCCCCATCTGAGTTATCAACCACCATGATAAGCAGGGAGAGGGGAAGAGGGCAATGGTAGAGCCCCACGGCACATCACTAGAAACCTCCCTCCATGTTTCATCCACTTGTTAATCAGCTCCCATTTGTCATTCAACCAATTACAAACGTTCTGAACAAAGATATGTTGAAAGATGTCATACTCCCTATGTAAGCCTTGCCGTGCTGTGTCTCCCACTCGTCCACCAAACGAGGTGGCCAGAGCCAGTCATCCTCAGTAGCTCCTCTCCCGCCGACACCAGCCTGCACTCCGATGGGACTCTCGGGCATATGCAGGACACCCAGGAAGGACCTGCGTTGGCCCCAGCCGCCCATCCATCCACGGGCCGTGCGTGTTAGACGCCCGGATGGGAGAAGAGGCTGAGGTTTACAGCGGAGCCGAGGGCCAGATCCCGAGGGCCAGATCCCGAGAAGTCCAGACCTTCCATTTCCCACTTCCAGCCATGATGCCATCTGAAAACCACCACACTGAGGGGGCATGCCTCTCTCTGTGACGGACGGATTCCCCCAGCACAAGCGAAGCCCTGAGGGGGTTCCCAGGCCACCCTAGCCAAGATACTAAGCCACCTGCGGGCCCAGAGGGCTCTGCCTGCCACCCCTCAGGAGCAGTGCTGTGGCTCACCTACCCGTGGGTCATCAGGCACCAGCAGATGCTTCAGACAAGACACATGCCACCTCGTAGACCGGCTGAGGGCTTGTGCCTCGAGCCTGGCGGAAAAGGTTCAGACTCTCACCCTGTCGTGAAAGCTTAGCTTCGTCTTAGTTAAATTTCCTGGCTTGTCTGCACCTGTTTCCTTCTTTATAAAACCAGGCCACACATGCCCACCTCATGGTCCACCGTACAGATTCACCGAGTCCCGGCAGAGGAAGGGGCTGCCAGAAAGTGTCCCCCAGGGACTCCGGCTCTGGGCTCGCTCCAAGGCAGGGCTGGCCAGGTCGAGTCTACAGAGAAATCCCGCTTTGTTTCTAATTCGACAAATTCAGAATTTGAAAACCGATTCGAAATTCCTATGTAAGAACTTGCCTGATCCTTCCCTCTGCAGTTTGCAGATTTAGTTAATGATGCAAAAGCCCGGATGCTCGTGGGACAGACCGAGCCCTCCTCCAAGTGACAGTCACACTGTGCGCACGTGCGCTGTGCCCGCAGTGAGGAGGGAGGCCCATGTCCCCAGCAGACCTCTCCGCCACGGCTGCTAGCCTCCCCCCACCGGACAACACACATGAGGAACACGAGGGCCCCCCTCATCCTGGAGACAAGGAACCACAGCCCCCGTGACATGGCACTGGGACCCCAATTCGAACACCTGACGTGAACAAGTGCCCTC
>NW_023245564.1:0-1919 GCF_002007445.2 Ailuropoda melanoleuca | reverse complement strand
AAACTAAAGCTTCATCAACTTCATGGTTTACTTTTTTTTGAGAGAGAGAGAAAGAAAAGGGGGAGGGACAGAAGAAGGAGGAGAGAGAGAATCTTAAACAGCCTCCATACCCAGCAACACAGAGCCCCATATGGGGGTCAGTCTTATGACCCTGAGATCATGACCTGAGCTGAAATCAAGAGTCAGACACTTGACCAACTGAGCCACCCAGGTGCCCTTACTTTCTCTAATCATCACAGTCTGTCCCTCTTGTCTTGAAAGATGATTTGGGTACTTACTAATTTTGTAGTTTCATCAATTTTTTAGCATGTTTTGATTCCTCAAGAGTTTAAGATAATATTTTTAAAAGTTCATCAAAGCTGTTTTATTCTTGTAGGCATAAGAAGCATGAAGTTAGATGCTTATACTGTGAACAGTGGTGGTGTCTGAGTCTTGTTAAAAGTTTGTATTAATTTATCTTTCTTTCTCATATCAGGAATGGTAAAATGAATGACAAAAAGAATAGTTTTATGATCAGAGAAAAGATGGGTGAGTGAGTGAAGACTAAGAGGCAAGAAAAAATTTCCTTGACTGATATTATGGTGTGGTGTTAACTCCCTGTGATAGGATTGTGTACAAAACTAATGCTTTCTCATGTAGGGTTGTTGGAGGAGGTCATCGAGAAGATGTAACCACCAGGTGACCTGTGAGCTGGACCCAGGCATTTGGAGGCTCCTCACCCCCTCCTGGTCCTTGGAATGTACTATCTACCCAACATTCCCATATCCAGAGCTGGTCCAAGGATACAGCCTTGAGAGAATAGTATGTTGTTATTACTATCTGAACAGTATATTTGACTAAATCCATTTAAGGTCTCTATATAAACTCAAGATTCTGGTGGGTGATGAGATCTACTCAACTCTCCTCAACTTGTAGCCACCCAAGACAAAGCTCATCTATAAGTTACCTTGGTTCTTAAACCTGCCACCTACCAATCCGGAGTGGTCTGCCATTTTCTTCAGTTTTTCCTTGCTCTCAGTGTGTGGGGGTTGGTTTCAGATTTCACCTGGGGTACTTCTGAGGTTCCACACCAACAGGAATGTCCTTTAATTTCCCCAAACATTTCCACACTGGAAATTTCCCTAAGTAACATGTAGCTTGGGCTCTTTTCATCTGGCTGCCTAATTCATATCATTCCCATCTCAGATTCTATGCACAGTAGTAAATTCTATCTTCTTTCTGCTGATGTCACTTGTCATTCTTGGATGGAATTCTTTTAAAATAACCCAGCCTAGTTCCTATCTGCAGGGCCTACTTCTAGTCTTCAGGAAGGAAGACACAGACTGTTATTCCAGCATTTTACCCCACTTACAGAGCCACTTCAGGCATGCTTTTTCCTGAATAATTTTTAGACATGAATTGGATATTAGATTCTCATGCAACCTAAATTTCATGCAAACTATATCAGATTCTTTGGGGGATTCTTGTAAAGCCAAATGCCACAGAACTGTAACAATTTTTCTATGAAAAGCTAGTTGTCTTCACCTTCAGCCTTTTCTGTTTTCCCATCAGGGTACAAGGCATTGGTCTAAGATTCTCAAAAATGATTTATTTATTGGTAAATTTGTTTGAGAGTTTTCCAACTCTTCTACATCTTTATTGGTTTTCTGTCTACTTGTCCTAGCAATTATTAAGCTGGAATTACTAAATTTTTGAATATAATTGTGGATTTGTCTATTTCTCCTTTCAGTTCTAACAGGTTTTGCTCCAGGTATTTTGAACTCTATTATTTAAAGTGCAAGAATACTTAGGATTATTTTCTCTCAATTAAAAGTCTCCTTTATAAATAAGTAATAGTCTTATTATCTCTGGTAATATTCTTTGGCCTAATGACCTGTGTCTTACAATAATATAGCCTAATGGCTTTCTTTTTTTTTTTT
>NW_023245563.1:0-1919 GCF_002007445.2 Ailuropoda melanoleuca | reverse complement strand
CGCACACACACACATCCACACACGTGATGTGGAACAGCTTGCAGTCAGGACTCGGAGAATGTCACAGAGCACAAGCAGATAACGTAGTTACATTAAAGAGCTACAGTACCGTCTGTGAGGGTTACAAACCCGAGCCAGCCTAGAGATTTCTGAACCCCGCACTCCAGAGCTCCTAGACCCTGAGTTTCCTGGGGGACCCGGGAGATCTAGCTGTCCAGAGAAGCAGGGGGAGTTGGAACAGTCAACCTTGGGTTTTTATTTTACAAACCCAGTGCACACAGGTGCGGTTACCTTTCCCGTGAGTTGTACAAAGATGGGGGGGTGGGGGTGTGTGCACAGCTTGGAGAAGACTGCAGGCAGCAAACGGCCCTCCTCTGCAGGGATCAGCTCAGGGACCCTGCTCAGCGGCTCCACCCCAATTTTATTAAAAGCTTTCTCATGCATTAAATAATGATTTAATAGTCACTGTGGATTCTGCATTTTGTGGTCACTTACAAGACACAAGTCACATGTTTATGGTGACCATAATGGGTGCCATGTTGAATACACATGCTGAGCAGACACCCCGCTGGTCCCTGACCTCACGGGTGCGGACCTCAGTCTTCCTCATTAGGTACGGCGTCAGCTGTGGGCTGCGGTTGTGTTCGTAGGTACACCCTTTCTCAGGTTGCCGAAGGTCCCTTCTATTACTAGCTTGTGGAGAGTTTTTGGATTTAGTCAAATGTATTTTCTGTAACTATTATGATGATCTGTGAATTTTTAAAAATTTGTTAATAGAGTGGATTGCATTGATTAATTTTTGAGCTCTCAAATAGTTTTGCATATGTTGTTAGCCCGATTTGATTATATTATCATTTTTAGATTTGTTGTAATTTGATTTGCTAAAATCTTTGCATCTATCTTCACGAGAAATGTTGGTTTGTAGTTGTTTTGTAACAACTTTTGTGTTTGGTTTTAGCGTCAGTATAGTGCTGTCCATAATAATAAATACATATCTTTAAAATTTTAGTATCTTTAGAACCTGTAGTGATGTCTCATTCCTGCTGTTGATAATTTGAGTCTTTTTTTCCACGTAGCCAGATCCATGCAGCTAGAAGCTTATCAATTTTATGGATCTTCTCGAAACACCTAGTTTTGGTTTCTTTATTTTCGCTGAGCTTTTTTCCATTCTTATGCCATTCTTTTTTGCTCTTTTCATTAGTTTTTTTATTCTTACTTTGGTTTCATTTGTTATTTTTACTAGCTTCTTCAGGGAGGAGCAGAAGTTACTAATTTAAGACATTTCTTCTTCATAATATAAGTATTCTAACATTATAAATAGTAAACACCCTGCTTCAGCCTCACCCCACATATTTCAATATGTGGTACTATGGTTTTAATTCAGTTCAAATATACATTTTTTAAAATTTTACTTTAGATTTATTCTTTGGAAACACTTTGAGTGTTTTATTTAGTTTACAAATATTCAGGGATTTTCCAGATGTGTTTTCTGTTATTGATTTCTAATTTCATTTCCTTTGGTTAGAAGCACAGAGCATAGGGATAGAGCGTAGTCTATCTGACCTGAAGGCTGGTGTTATGGTTCTGAATGCAGTCTATCTTGGTGAGGCTTGTGTCCCCTTTAAAGACAATGTGACTGCAGTGCTCTGTAGCACGGACCAAAGCCGTCGGGGACAGGGGGGCAGGGTGCTTCAAGCCTTCTGAGTTCTTGCTGGCTTTCTCTCCACGTGTTCTAGAGCTGTTGTTGGAAAGGTGTTTAAATCTCTGACCATGATTATGTATTTTCTTCTAAAACTAGAAACACTCCTTTAGTTTCATCAGTTCGTGCTTCATATTATTAGATGTTTACATTTTTTTTAAAGATTTTATTTATTTATGTGACAGAGAGACAGCCAGCGAGAGAGGGAACACAAGCAGGG
>NW_023245562.1:0-1919 GCF_002007445.2 Ailuropoda melanoleuca | reverse complement strand
GCCAGAGAATAAAATGCCCTAAACTGATTTTTTAAGATATTTTTCATAGAATTTCTGGTCAGATAAAGGAGACAAGAAAAAATTCTGGAATTTACCTTATCCTAATGAGGCAATTTCTATTAAGATAAATGAGGTCACATCACAATCATCACTATTTCAGTCATCATCTTTGGGAAGTACCGAGGATTATTTTTGAAAGCTGGGCTGTCTGGTTACCACATGCCAGTGTAAACAGTTAAGATTATTAGTAGCACTTACATAACTTACATAATCCCCTGTTTTCTTGATACACCCAAGACCACAAAATAACACTATTCCCAGACCTGCCTGAACAACCCATTTTCTTGATAAATCCAAAAGCACAGAATATACTTTGCCAGGACTTATCTTTGTAGGAAGATTACCTCCAAAAACTAATAATACTTTATCTTACCAGAATCACTTTCTCACTCCACCCCAATTCTGTTTGTCATTTTCCTTTTCTTGTCACCAACCCAAGTGTCTGCTACATCTACAGTTTCTGCTCATTGGGAATTCTTGCAGCAAGCTCCCGAGGTCACAAAAAGAGGCCAACCATTTCTATCTCCCTCCTTTTTATCTACTGAAAACTGACTCAATAGAATTTCCTCACCAAGGTAAAAAGGGGAATAAATCATCTGCTAATGGGCTCACCTTTGAAAGGAAGGGAGTAAGGAACATGATTTCATTGATGCTTAACAGAAGAATGAGCACAACTAGTACTTTGCTCAAGAAGTCCGCAGGGGAGAGCTGTTTACATATACACATCTTCTTCCTTTTCCTCCCCTTATTGTTTCCTAGCAGGTCAACATTTAGGGAGACTTAACACTAATAAAATTCTACAAGAATACATTTGCCTAAGATATCTGTCCCTACTAATAAATAACGTCACCCAATTAACTCCAGTGCCTTCCACAAATAGGACACTTTCATATGTAAGCGATGACATGAAAAACTCTGGAACATTCTGAAGGATTCTGAGGGTGGCAAGTTACATCCCCCATGGGATGACTTACCTTTAAAATAGTTCAGTATAAGACAGAGCGATGTATGAGCACAAGTGTCTTGAGCGTGGCACACGCATTGCACAAGCTTTAATCCACACACTAGAGATGGTTCCTTAGCATAATCAGGAATTCAAACTTCAGAGGCAGCTTTCAGATATTTCAAAACTGTCAAAATGGACACCATGAGGCACATCAATGGAAGACATGAGTATTCTTCATGTCTTCATATGTATTTAGGTACCAGGAGGCATAAAAATTAGCAAGCTGGCCAGGGGAATTGCTTCCGGGCAGGACTCAAGATGTGAATCCCCTCACTGTTCCATCACTTGACATTAAGGAGAAACCTATAGTAATCTGCCTCTGCGGTCCAATAGTCTGGTTCTGCCTTCAAAGTACCAGTGTGTAAAAATGATAAACCATTATAATAAAGAAAGCATAGAAGACCAGTCATTTAGGAAAGTACAGAGAGAAACACTAACAGATTGCATTACATTACAGGGTGAAATCAGATGGTAGAAGAAAAAGAAGGGGAGGGAAGAAAAACTTGCCATTTTTTTCATTAAAGTAGAAAAAAACAAGTAAGTGATGTTTAAAGAAACAAAGGATTAAATGTATTCTGTAGAGGTAAGCATTAAAACAAAAATATACACTTCCTAAGACAGACGTATGTTCCAAAAGTAAAGTCTACATAGGGAAAGACTTTTTTTAAAAGGCTAATAAAATGGAAAACATAAAATAATTTGAGAGCAATACTCATTAATAAATGTAAACGCAGGGGCGCCTGAGTGGCTCGGTCGTTAAGCGTCTGCCTTCAGCTCAGGGAGTGATCCCAGAGTTCTGGGATCGAGCCCCACATCGGGCTCCTCTGCTGGGAGCCTGCTTCTCCCTCTCCCA
>NW_023245561.1:0-1919 GCF_002007445.2 Ailuropoda melanoleuca | reverse complement strand
GAGCGCAAGGCGTCTCCAGGCGCTCTGATGAGCTTCAGACTTGGGCGGAATTACCACAGGTCTCAGCAAAATAGGAAGTGGGTGTGTCAGGCCTGGGCGCACATCGATGCTGCATTTTCTGAAAGCTTGCCTACTACCCTCTGACTCATTCCTCATAGAATCTTGCTCAAGATGGTTATTGACTCTGAACTGTCTGCAAAATTTCCTTTCTTTCTTTTTTTTAAAAATTAGAATGATGACTTATTTTCAGTTTTTCTATTAGTCTGTGTGATTTTTACAAATAACTCTGTCGATTAAATAATGTTTTTCGTTTGGAAGTCATTTGTTCAAGATAAGAAACAAACATTTTTTACAGTTGCTGTTTGCTTTTTTACAGCCTCCTTATCTATCTTGACCTTTGTGTTCTTACGGACGCTTGTCCTACCCTGTTCCCTCCAAGACCTGGCAGGGGTCAGGCTGGACAGGCAGAAGCACTAACCAAGTAGCCGCTGCTGGAGGAGGGAGCCCAAAAGCCAAAGGCAGCCTGGGATGGTCTCGGTGGAGAGCAGGAGGGATGGTGAGAGCCGTCGGAGCAGGGGTCTGTCAGGAAGCATGAGGGGTGGGTTGCATAGCAAACAGGTCCACACAGGACTTCCAAAGCAAGTCAGGACCAGCAAAGATGGCATCAGGCTGTCGTGTCCAATTCCGTGGCCACTGGGTGCGTGGGCTCCTGAGCACTCAACAGGTGGCTAGCACCCCTGAAGAACTGAAGTTTTAATTCCAATTTCATTTTAATTAACTTATATAGAAAAATTTAAATTGAAACAGTGTAGAATTTTTTCCCCCATAACATACAACCCTATGGTTTTGATAGGGTTGAATCCGTTAAAAGCGTTGAATCGTGGTATCGTCCTGTGCATTTTGGGCAGCTGTCTTTTCTCATGTTCCCCATAAACACATTACCAATCTGGCTGGTGTCAACAAAATGACCTAAATGATGTTTCCTACACACCAGTGTGACATCGTGATGTGATTATCCGGATGTTTCTGCAGATAGCACAGGTTATAGTGATATCTATGTAAATTGGTAAGTAGGTGGACATACTTACTATTTTAATTATAATTATATGATTCTAATTTTAAATTTAAGGACTGACAAAATTTTAAGTTTAAAACTAGGGCATACTAATGATGGAGAATCAAATGGACATGCAGAAGCCAGTCCCACAACCAGAGCAAAAAAGAGAAGAAAATAAGGGCTAGAAGAAGATACGCCTCAAATTTCACAGTGAGCTGATATTGCCGTGCGTCGTGACAGAGCAAAATGAAAAAGCTGTTTCCTGGATGTGTACATTTTCTCTAAAATTATAAAGTACATGACGGGAGGGACATTTTCTGCAGTTACGTAGTGAATTTGATGTTTCCTCTTGGTAGTCACAAAAGTTTTGAAAGACTAAATCAGTTCCCTGAAATCAGGAATAAATATCCAATAAAAATGGTTAACTTAAAAATTACGTTTAACCACATCTGAGCGTACAATTTAGCTGAATGTTAAATGGCTTAGATTCTTGCTCAGGAAAGGAAATCATCTCTAAAGTTTATTTATTATTTTGTTTAAAGTCATCTCTGCACCCAGGTGGGGCTCAAAGTCACGACCCTGGGATCAAGAGTCACACGCCCTCCTGGCTGGAGAAATCACTCTTAGATGGCAACACGGTAAAAGCAGTTAGTATCTCAGTTATGGAAATGTTGTTATAAAATTCTTAGGAAAAGAGTAAAAATTGTATTTCACAAAAAGTCCACTATCTTCAGTGGCGTCACCAAACCGTTGTCAATAGAGCACAAGCGTTCGTTTTTTTTTTTTTAAGATTTTTTTTTTTAATATTTATTTGACAGAGATAGAGACAGCCAGTGAGAGAGGGAACACAAGCAGGGGGAGT
>NW_023245560.1:0-3104 GCF_002007445.2 Ailuropoda melanoleuca | reverse complement strand
GCCGTTGGCCGTCCTTCCCGGGCCGCCGGCTGGGGGCCCCGGCGCGCGGCGGGCGCAGGCGCCCCGGGGCAGCAGCAGGGCCAGGGCCGAGAGGACGTCCACGTCCTGCAGAACCTTTTGGGCGTCCAACAGGTCCTCTAGCAGCGCCTGCAGCCGCTGCGGGGTTGGCGGCTGCTGCCGGGGAGCCGAGGCGTTGGGGGCGTCCAGGCCCAGCTGAGGGGAAATGGGGCACATGGGGAGATGAAGGGCAGGGGAGCACCGGCTAGGGGGAGGATGTGGGGCATGGCTCACTGGGGGTGTGTGGGACACCCAACCCACCCAACCACAGGCACACCCCACTCGCAGCTTTGGGCCCAAGGAGCCCCAGCATCTGCTCCCCAGGCCATGAAGCTGTGGGCCAGCAGGCAGGCAGGCCCTCACCTGCTGGGCAATCTTGGCTACATCCAGCTGGTTGTGGAGCTCAGCGGCCAGCCCAGAAAAGCGCTGGGCACGGGCTGCAGCCTGCCCACTGCAGACAGCATCCCGGTAGCCCTGCAGCGCTGTCTGCTGACCCTGGGACACAGTGAGGATCTGGCCTAGCTCCCTGGAGCCCCGTGTACACGTGAGTTGTTCCAGGAGGGCAGGGGCCAACAGCAGCTCCTGGGGGCGGGGTGCAGGGGAACAGCTGGGAAGGAACCTCAACCAAGAGGAAATGAAGGCCCTAGCCCAAGAAGGCCTCCGGTCTCCCCCAGCTCCGGTCTCCCCCAGCCCNGCTGGGAAGGAACCTCAACCAAGAGGAAATGAAGGCCCTAGCCCAAGAAGGCCTCCGGTCTCCCCCAGCTCCACCCCATGCGCCAGGTCTGAGATTACCTGGGCACTGTGATGGGCAGTGGGGGGTGTGGGGGTGTGGACACACATCACTATTCTGCCTCCCCTCTCCCAATGCCAGCCACAGACTCCCAGGGACCTCCCTCAACCCTAGGAGAAGCTCGGAATAATCAAGGGGGCCCCTTTCTTCACCCTCTCAGGCAGTAACACCCATCCAGAGGCAGGCGGCGTGTTCCCATCCCACTAACAGGTCCTCTCACCTCCATTCGGAAGAGGGGATTGCTACCCAGGCGGCTCCAGGGCTCCTGACCCCTGGGGAGTCCTGTCCCCACATCTAGGGCAGGCGAAGGGCCAAAAAGCAGGTGATAGACCTGGGGCGTAGAGGGGGCGTGGATCAGGCCAGGGGGGTCCCAGAGCCCGGCCCCAGGGCTGCCCCAGAGCCCCGCATCCCCCCTCCTTGCTCTCCATTCCTACAAGCAGGGAAGGACAGAGAGGACTGCCCAGGCCCGGCAGCCACCCCAAGAAGAGACACACGTTCGCCATGCATGCCGGCCGCACCTCACCTCAGGCAGTTCCACCTGGGCAGTCAGGAGGGCCTGGGCCGAGCTATTAGGTAGTGACAGATTCTGCACCAGGAAACGCCAGAGCTCCCGCGGGTCCCTGGCCACCGAGCCCAGAGAGAAGGAGGACACTGGACAGGCAGAAGGACGGCACTGAGGGCCAGCTGAGCCCAGGGTCAAGGCACCCGGAACGGACGCCAAGCCGAGGTGCCCACACCAGACTCAGCCACCACGGAGGGCAGCCTGGCTGGGTCCACTTGGGCACGTGTGCCCCAGGAACACAGAGCAACGGCTCTGGTGGAGGCCCCACGGCCAGAAGTGACCAAGCTGGGGTTTGATCAAGCTGACACCAGAGCTGGGGCCTCAAGCCCCCCAGCATAGGCACAGCCCAAGCTGCCCAGGGCATACCTGTAGGTCTGTCCAAGTGGCTCTCCCAGGTGTCCGGGCCCGAGCGGAGAGCCTCCAGGTGCTGGCGCAGGGCTTCGAGCTCCGAGCCCAAGCTGGGCCGTGCCGGGTCAAACAGGTTGCCCTCCTCCACCACACGGTTGAGGCGCTCCAGCAGCTGAGTGACCCTGCACCACCACTGAGGTCAGCCACTGGCCTCTGCAGGGGGCAGGGGGAGGGGGAGGGGCGGGGGGCACTCACGTGGAGTTGGCGTACTGCAGGAAGCCAAACTCGTCTCGCTGGCCATCCGGGCACAGAGACTGCATGACCGGCAGGATGCCAGCAGAGGTGAGAGGCGCTGCCGTGTAGAAAGCTGCAGGGGGGGCGGTCGGGGCAGGTGAGAGGGCCCAAGGGGCAGAGACAGGAGAGGACAGGGAAGGAGTCAAGAAAGGGGAGGAAGATGAAGGCCAAATAGAGAAATTTAGAGAAAGTCAGGGAGGAAGAGCAGCTTCAGGCAGCAGACAGGGGGCAGAGGGACAAGAGTTCTGGTGCAGACGACCCCAGCAGGTCAGAGGTCAAAGGGTGTCTGGCCATCCCTTCCCCACAACTCCCAGGGTGTCCTTCCCTCAGCCAGCCAAGGCCAAAATGCCTGACACCGTCTCTAAGAATTCAGGTGTGTCACTTTCCACAGAGCCCAGCGGAGCAGGTGGGGTCCCTCACTGGGCAGTGACCTCTGACCTCTCTGGCCAGTTGGTTAGCAGAGAGAATGCAGGAGCCCACGGGGGTCTGAGGGGAGAGCAGCCAGGTGACCCAGCCCCAGCCCTGCAAGGCAGGGCCAGGCGACCCCACAGAGAGATGGACACCCCCCCCAGAAGCTTGACCTGGGAGCCACCGTGGCCCAGGCCCCTGTCGGCAGCCACCGCCCCCCATCCCCCAGTGCACCAGCTGTCCCTGACAGTGGGCAAGGGGTTCTGCGGGGACGTGGCCAGGCCAGGAAAGGCTGTTAATGCAAGCGGGGGCGGGGCGCGCTTAGGCCGCACCAGGAGGGCCGCTCACTTACAGACTGCATGCAGGCCCGGGAGGAGGACAAGAGACCATGCGGGGGAGGGGCAAAACAGAACAGAGGAGAACAGTGAGGAACGGCCGCCATGGCCAGCCCTGTCCTCAAGCCCAGCCAGAAGGAATGGCCAGGGACCACGCGGGGGAGCGGGCACACGGACCGCGCCAGGACAGCGTGGGAGCTGGGACACGTGTGTGGTCACGTGCGCCCAGGACAAGCACGCGTGATGCAGCGAGGGCTGCCTGCCCAACCCTGCCCGCCCAGCTGTGCCCCGGGCCCCCCATTCCCCCCGC
>NW_023245559.1:0-5108 GCF_002007445.2 Ailuropoda melanoleuca | reverse complement strand
TGCTGTTGGAATGAGATCCAAAAGAAAAGCATGTGAAGCATGAGAGAGGCCTGAGATAATTAATGTATTCCATCCTCCTGGTCATACCATTTTGTCTGGGGATGGACAGAAGTGTGACTCATGCCAAACCCAGCACAACTAATCAGAGCTAATCTCAAGGGCTTTTCCTAAACAACCACTCTTTTTCACTGTATATAAACCTAAGAAGATACAGAGATTTAAACTACTAAAGCCAAATTATTCCCATATCAAGCCTGAGACTGACACCAATACAGTTGAAGGAGACACAAATCACGGAGAGAGAAAAACTGGGTCCTGATTTCCTAAGAGGTCCGCTGCATCCAGCTTTACCTAAACATCTTCCTCTTGACTCTCCCTTCACATGAACAAGTAATTTCCCATTTTTCATTTTCTCTCCTTTGCAACTTAAGAAACTAAAGACAACTAACAGCTTATACTTCCTTTGCCTTTTATTTCTGTATCTCTTTTCACTCATTACTATCTCTTCAATAGTCATAAAGTCAAGGTAGTATTCATAAGAGAAACATTTATTATGCTCAACTATATAAAGAATAAGTGCTTCAAATTCATTCTCCAATGATTGTTTTTAGTTGTGATGATAATTATTACGATCACACATCATCAGTAGGACTTGGTTGACTCTCATAACCATTTAGCAGGCTTTTAAAAGTTATAGCTGCTATTTAATCATTAAACACAGCATGTAACTCATCTATCATTAGACCAATTGATTTAATTACTCAATAAGCAGACAATTAACCATTATTTACAGAGGAAAATCCTAGAATTTGGCTATATTATTGTTCTTTTTTTTTTAAAAGATTTATTTATTTGAGAGAGAGAGCATGTCCGTGTGTGAGCAGAAGTGGGGCAGAGGGAGAGGGAGAGAGAGAATCTCAAACAGACTTCCTGCTGAGCACAGAGCCCAACTTGGGGCTCGATCCCAGGACCATGAGATCATGACCTGAGCCGAAATCAAGAGTCAGCCACTTAACTGACTTGAGCTACCCAGGTGCCCTGCGTTATTGGATTGTTTTAATGCCATGTATACAATTCCACTAAACTAGAAGTGTCATGAGCTTTTACTAATAAACTGCTAAATACATCTTTTTTTCTGTATTTTCAATTATTTTTTTTTAAAGATTTTTTATTTCTTTATTCAACAGAGATAGAGACAGCCAGCGAGAGAAGGAACACAAGCAGGGGGAGTGGGAGAGGAAGAAGCAGGCTCATAGTGGAGGAGCCCGATGTGGGGCTCGATCCCGTAACACCGGGATCACGCCCTGAGCCGAAGGCAGGCGCTTTAACCACCATGCCACCCAGGCGCCCNTCATGAGCTTTTACTAATAAACTGCTAAATACATCTTTTTTTCTGTATTTTCAATTATTAATACACTTTCATTACAAAACTAAACTTTCTTTAGCAAATTCTTTTATATACACTGCATAAAGGCAAAACATTTAATGTCCCATATAAATATGTTATTAAAATACCATAAAAATTCAAAGCATTTTATTTTTTAAAAGACATGAATAGATTTAAAATTCTATTTAATTTAAATAACAGATCACAGATTTACAGGGAGGGAGAACTGAATGAAGATGGTCAAAAAGCACAAAATTCGTAAGATAAATAAGTACTAGGGATATAATGTGCAACATGATAACTATAGTTAACACTGCTATATGAAACATAGGAAAGTTGTTAAGAAAATAAATTCCTGAACTCAGCTGGGTGTCTGCCTTTGGCTCAGGTGGTGATCCAGGAGATCTGGGATGGAGCCCCCAATTGGGTTCCCTGCTCAGCGGGGAGTCTGCTTCTCCCTCTTCCTCTGCCTCTCTCCCCACTAGTGCTCTCGGTCTCTCTCTCTCAAAAATAAATAAAATATTTTTTAAAAATTTAATTGAAAAAAAGAAAGAAGATAAATTCTAGGGGTGCCTGGGTGGCTCATTCGGCTAAGCATCCAACTCTTGGTTTCAGCTCAGGTCACCATCTTAGGTTCATGAGACTGATTTCCGCATCAGGCTCTGTGCTCAGCGCCCAAGTCTGCGTACAATTCTTTCCCTCTTCCTTTCCTTCCCCATCTGCCCCTTCCCCCATTTATAAATATATAAATATATATATTTATGTCATATGAGATGATGGATGTTAACTAAACTTATTGTGGTATTCATTTCATGATAAATGTAAGTCAAACCATTATGCTGTATACTCTAAATTCACACAGTGCTGCGTATCAACTATATCTTAATAAAACTGGGGAGAAAGAATTTACAAAATTAAATCTCAGATACACTGGTGAAAACTTTATTTATTTTTCTCTTCTTCCCTGGAAGCCTCTCTTCAATTCAGGTTTATTTCCTTTAGCAGAAATAAGAAATGAGGTTGGAAGAGGAAAGAAGAAAAGAAAGCTAACATATATCAACACCTTCTATTTCAGGCACAGAGTTTGTGGTAGATTAAAAATGGCCACGAATTCTTTGCAGCTACTTCTATCGAAAAGTGGAGTCTATATCTCTACCCCTTAAATCTGGGTGACCTTGTGACTTGCTTTCACAAGCAGAATGCAGCGCAAGTAGCTCAGTGAGACCTGTAGGCCTCGCAGCTTTCATTCTCTCCCTCTTGGAATGCTCTGAGCTAGAAAGACCCCAGGGGAGAAACTAGGTAATTTGACTGATAGGCCAGACAACCACCAGACATTTGAGTGAAGCCATGTTAGACCATCAAGTCCCTACCCCGCCACCAATGGCTGCTACCATAGATAGCACTGAGCCCAGGAGAGACCAGCAGAAGAACCACCAAGATGAAGCCCAGGCCAAAGTGCTGATCAACAGAATTGTGAGCCAACTGTTGTTGTTCTAAGCCACTAAATTTGAAAGGTGGGTTGTTTTTAGCAACAAATAACTGATATGGTGATTTACATGGTTATTTCACTTAACCATAGTAAGAATCCTAGGAGGTGAACCAGGGCAGATTCAGGTTTTGTCCAGGTCTTGTGAGGCATAAAGTTTATGTAATTTGGAGTGTTCTCCTTAAGAAGAAAAATAATACATAAGATACAAAAATAAGAAAATAATACAAAATTATAAACACAAAGGACGTATAAATACATAGCACTAACCCTGAATGGCTACTTCAATGCCACCCTACACAAGAGGAAGTGTGATAGAGGAGAAATCAGAATGGAAAGGGGCTTAATTAAAACATACGGCACGGGTACACATGGCTAGTCCCCTTCCCAGGTGACTCCATCAACTAAGCTTCATTAATTTCATAGGAAATTCACTTCAACAGTTAATATTACTAATCCATTTTATAAAGAGGAGCTACAACTTTGAATGGCTGTCACTTGTCTTAGGGCGCATAGATGGTAAGCTGAAGAACCAGGATCTGAGCTCAAATTCCTTTGTTTCCAAAACATGAGCTCTTTGTACTACTCTATGTTTTCATTTTTACCTTGTGATCTACTCCACACCAAGCTCTATATCAATCGAAAACATTTCTACTTCAGTACCCGTGAGTGTCTCCCCATGGAAATGGAAGTTCTCTGAAAGAGCCCATCTAAGCATTTCTAATCCCATGAAGATTAGTGAATCCACTGCAGAATGAATGTCCTAAATCAGGAACACTTTTAGATTCCTTTCTTTCAGGATCTCTTTTACTATATGTCAACTTCCTCATAGGCAAGGTATATAATGCCAAAAACATAGAGTACAGGTATCTTGTTCTCCTATCAGATACATGCCTTTACCACGGCAATTTCCTGTCCATTTCCTAGCATGGTCTCCTTGTGCCTGGTCTATTTATATCAAAAGCCTACAAGAACATACCTAAACTTGCCTATGTAGAATAAGCCCTAAGTGAAGTCAGATCTTAATAATTTCTAATCCTTCTTTGTCCAGTTGTAGCCATCGCTGTTATCTTTCCTTTTAAATGACCTCCACTGGTGAATTAATACTACAACCTGGAAACCAGATCTCTTCTCACTTAACATTTACATAGGCTGTTTGTGCGGAATTCCTAGCTTTTCACCTCACTAAGCTAATCCAATCAGCTGACCATTTGTTTTGCATCTGGACTTCAAGGTCAGACGTCCTTGTTAGGCAGTAGTTTGCCAGTTATGCAGTAGTTTATTCAATGTACCTATTCCTATCAGAGAACAAACTCTTTGTGTAAGGTTTAACCTTAGGAGAAAAACGAAGTTGCTAAGGAAAATAGCTGAAGCTCTCTGCAGAGGTTGTACTCGTGGTGATTTAAGAGCATGCCAGGCAGCCTGGTGTCACACAAAGAATGCAGGAAGGGATCAGAGACTTCAACTAGCCACATGCCATCTTTGGGTCTCCACCTGAGAGAGTTGGTCCAGGAGACCTTCCTGGTCCCTTCAGCAGTAAAATTCTATGAATATACTACTGACTTTCTCCTTTATCAAAATGATCTGTTTAAAAAAGTGTTCAATCCCCCAAAAATATTTTTAAAGTGTGGGAATTCTAACTATGCAATCTTCTCAACGTTGGATCACTTTGAAAAGAAACTTCAAACAACCTTAACAAAATGTATTTCAATAAGTAGTTTAAAGAACAGAATCATGTAGATAATAAATGCTAAGTCACAAATACTGCAAATAATGGCGAAATAAGAGGTCGTTTTATCTACATCTATAGGTTGGTTACAGAAACTTGGCAACAAATCAGTGAAAAGTCCTTTAAAGAGGTTTCCATATCTTACGTGTTATGTAAACCACTGGGCTAGCTATAATTCTTCAACTTCCAATTAAAATATTCCAGATCTAAATTTTAATAAAATTTCAAATGATTTAAATAAAATATGGTCTCTGGTTCCTAGCCAAAATTCATTTTTATATCATTTGTAACTGCATACATACAATAAATGAAAACTGTTTTGACAATAACATTCTGTTTAAAATAAAAGTTTTTCTTATTTTTTCACATTCCTTCCATGCATATGTAGCTTTTGATAGATTGTTTTTAAAAAATAACATTCATAAAACTATCACCGCAATAACAAGGCAAACAGCATAACTCCAAGAACCCCATGCTAAAGAAATGTTAGCATCATTCTCCTCTAA
>NW_023245558.1:0-1918 GCF_002007445.2 Ailuropoda melanoleuca | reverse complement strand
GTTTCTCCAATTCTCTTAAGCAAATAACGACCAAAAAAAAAAAAAAATCTTTTCTTCCAACTCGAAGTGCAGGTTTGTGCAATAAAAGCCCAGCACTGAAGTGCTTACCCCTCATCTGGCCTCCTTCATAACTCACAAACGTTCCCTCCTGTCTCTCAGTCTCCCTCCCTCTCATTCCTTTCTTTGAGGCCACACACACACGCAGGACCAATAGCATCACTGCCGGCCCCAGACAGGTCTCCACCGAGCCCAGCTCAGAGCAGCCGAGCGGCCCCTTGGTGGGCCCCCACCCCGCATTTTCCCTGGGTGCTGCCTCACACCCAACTCCCACTTCCCCGGCCCCCTTATTCTCATCCCGTCATTTTCCCAGCCACACAGCAAGGGGAGGGATGGAGCACAGTAGAAAGTGTGGCTTTGAAACCTCAGACCAGGGTTCCAATCCTGGCTTAGCTGTGTGGTTTGGGCAAGTCACTGCCCCTCTCTGGGTCCAATTTCACATCGTAACGTGGGTGTAATTAAACCAGCATCCTAGCCTCAAGGGCTGCCGTTGGTGAATGGATCAATGCAACAACTATTCGCTGAACATCTGTTGTGTGCTTGGGCCAAGGGATCCCACAGTGCAAGACCCAGCCTGAGGCCCCTTGGGCACTTACATTCTATGGCCACAGAAGAGGAGTTCTCAAAATGGAAATTGCGGAGGACAGGGGTCCCCAAGATCACCCCCACCTTGACACCAGTTGCAAGTCTGGGGGGTACCCAAGGGCACTCTCAGTTTTGATAATTCACTGGAAGGACTCAGAACTCACCGAAAGCTGATATAGTCACAGTTAGACTTTATTACAGCAAAGGATACGATATAAATCAGCCGAGAAAAGAGGCACAGGGGACAGTGCCCACGAGAGTTCCGAGCAAGGAGCCTCCAGCTGCCGTCTCCCCATGGAATCATGGGGCGTGCTCAGCTTTCCTGGCCATTATGTGTGACAGCACACAGGACTGCCCACCGGCCACGCTCCGGGAGCCTCGGCATGCAGGGCTTTTATAGGATTCAGCCACTAGACTTGGCTGGCTGCCCACGTGGCTGACCTTTTTGTCTCCAGCCCCTCTGGAGGTCAAGTTGATGTCCCATGGCCCAAGATGGCCAAGAAGTAAACCAAGCCACTCTATGAGTCTGGACACCCTGAGAAATTGGAGTAGCCTCCCCGGAGCCTGGACAAGGACAGACCTCTCTTTGAGCAAAGTGAATCCTTTACTTCCCTGGAGTTTAGTTGCAAAATCCCTCAAGACGTGAACTCTGCAATCTGTTCCCCTCCTCCCCTTCCAGCCAGGCCAGTGGTGCCACTGGATGGACACAAAGATGTCCACTGTATCACTGGTTAGAAAAGGGATAAAGAAAGAAAGCAAACAAATGCTCAGGGCAAGGGCACGTTCAAACAGAGAAAGACACACCCATTCTGTGGAATAGAGAGCAGCAGATAAAATGAGGAGGTCCCGCTCTGTGCACGATGTAGAAAGAGGCCAAGGGCATGCGTTGGTTGGAAGACAGGTTGTCAGACCCTCGCTGTTGAGAAGTCATGCGGCCCTGAGCGAGTGATTTAATCTCTTGACCTCCTCAATGTCCTTGTCTCTAAAATGGGGCAGCGCTCTGTGCTCCCCGAGACCGGGAGTCCCATGTAGGGAGCAGGCGCGTCGTGGGGGCTGCACTTGGAGAGCTCTGAGCTCCAGGCCACGCCTGCATTCTCTAGTCCCTAGAACAGAGTCCTCCAGAGCAGAGGGGGACAGCTGTTGGCTCCTTCTTGAGACATTTTTTACTGGGCCAGTGCCTTGGTCACTCAGTCATTAAAAGTTCTGGATAGACTGAATTGTTCATTCATTCATGTATCTACATTGAGGTCCCCAGGCTGGGTGCCGCGGACTCAGG
>NW_023245557.1:0-1917 GCF_002007445.2 Ailuropoda melanoleuca | reverse complement strand
TTTTTTTTTAATGTTTACTGTATGATACCTTCTGATATTTTCTATCCTATTTGTTTAGCAAATGTTGGTTGTCGCGCACCAGTTTGATTTTATGAACCATGAATGGTATGAGACACACAGATTGGAAAGCTGCAAATTGAGAGGTGGTGGTAGGACAGAGCTTGGAAAGACAGGATCGCAGAGGCCAGAGAGGGCAACTAGGAGAACTGGCTATCATGCCGAGGGAAAGTATGTGGCATGTCAGTGTGAGTCAGTGTCCTTCTAAACATCTCCTCACGCTTTCACATTGCCTTCTGTCTCCCCAAACACCTTCCCGCCTCTGTCATGAAGGTGTCTTCCCCAAAGGCAATACTTAAAGTGTACTTTTGCACGCCCTAGCTTGGTTTACCACTGGCTTATCAGCTGGTCAGTCAACAAGTTTCATGAGGAGTACATTGCAGGCTGCCGTCCTTATCTGGTGGGACACGTGTTATTTTAAGGGGGGGGCTCATGACGTGGCCAGGGGTTCACCAGGTAAAGGCTGAGTTAGCTAGTGGTCTGTGGATAGCATCACCTTGCCGATGGTCTGAGCCTGAGCTGGCAGGTGGAGAAAGTGGGCCTATACTTGTGAGCGTGGCCCTTTGTCTTGGGCCTCATCACACAAGGCCTTATACATAGCTCTGATATCATCACCAAATGAGCTCATTGATGCAGTTATGGAGACAGCCCAACAAAAGCGATAGAAGGCATTCATCACACATCCTTAAACTTCCATCCTATTCTCCAACTATACCGCGTAAAGTGCACTTGTGGGTCCCTAATTTATATCTTGCTAGCACAATATTATTGCACTGTGTTTTCTTTGTAAAAAGTCAACAGTTGGTTCAAGGCAAACAATTAAAATACACCACAAGTTTTGTAACTATCTTTTAACATTTGTTCAATTTGTAATATACCCAGAACCTCAAAAAATATTCGTGGTCTATGCCTTTCTCAACTTTGAGAGGTCCCACCCCCAGGGAAGACCAGATTTTTGGTGACACAATTTTCTTGGTATATCTGCAAGTGAATTCACTTATAATAGAGAACATTCTTTTTTCTCAGAGTGACTGAAATGTTTGTCTCTCCTGCCCAGAGGACCCCCCTGGTAACCAGAAAGCCACATTAACATTTGAGAATTTGTCACTTAGTGATCCACAATAAAACACCATGAAGTGAGTATCTTATCATAGAGATTGATCTCTGGTAACCAGAAAACGCCCGTTCCCCAAATATATTTTGTCCCCAACTCTAAATTCTGCTGGACAGTCAGGTCAAAGAGGGCCTTTTTCTTTGTGCTCCATTCTCAACCACACCGTGTTCCGACTGAACATTTTCTCTTTAGACATTAAACTCCAGTCAAGTAGCTATTCTAGGAGACCTTAAAGATGTCTGTTTTCTTCCCCTCACATGTAGAGTTAATTTGTTTAGTTTAATTTTCCAAGAGAAAACTCACTTCCAGGTTAAACCTCCCTGCAGGCACCACACACTCCCAACATGGTACAAAACAGACACCGTGCCTGACCTTGAGGATAACCAGGCTAAAACAGTAGGTTCGACCAAGAAATCTGTCCTAAACAGATAAACTGGAGGCAGTGTGGTTTGGTAAAGAGACCCATGGATTCAACAGCCTAGGCTTTCCTTCCAGTCCTCTCTAGTGATTTTGGGGAAGACACTTAGCCTCCTGTCTTGAAAATGGTGGGCCTGAGGTGGGAGGTGGTTCAGAAAACCTCTCAGGACTAGAACTCCTTCATTCATTCAACAGATAGGATTAGTGCCTCTTCTTTTTTTTTTTTTTTTTTAAAGATTTTATTTATTTATTTATTTGACAGAGATAGAGATAGCCAGCGAGAGGGAACACAGGCAGGGGGAGTGGGAGAGGAAGAAGCAGGCTCATAG
>NW_023245556.1:0-1917 GCF_002007445.2 Ailuropoda melanoleuca | reverse complement strand
GAACACATTATATTTTTGTTCTGTCTTAGTGAATATTTCTTCTCTTAGGAGGTAAAGGGAGTGACTAACTAGTAGAGTTATCCAATATATTGGATTTAAATCAGAAAAAAATAAGCATTAGGTAACTTTAGTGTTATTTGGTATGCTATTTTAGTATATCATGGTCAAGGCCAAAACACTAATAGATCAAATATATCTCCTTTAAATTAGAAGTATAGACTTGCCCAACTTCAAGGGAAAGTCTTCAGAGCTTAAAATTTTTGTGGCTAAGGAAGAAAGGGGTATCTCAAAACTCTAATTTCAGTTAGCTCCCTTTAAGAAGAAAATAATAAATTAGCTTTAAAAAGTTGCTTCTTAGAACCCTCTATAATACTGATGATAAAACTAATATTATACCATGATAATTTCCTGTTGATATCACTACTAATTAATGTGTGTTTTATGTGACAGACACCATAATAAACACAACCTCTATGATGGTTATTTTTATACCAATTTTATAGAAAAGAACAATAAGCATTTCCCAAAATAATAAAACAGATATTAGGGGATACATTGTAGGCTTTGAGGTTATGCAGTTAGTATTAAAACCGAAGTTTCTGTGAATACAATTATTTTTTAAAAGATTTTATTTATTTATTTGTTTATTTATTTATTTAATGGAAGAGGGCAGAGGGAGAGAGAGAATCTTAGGCCCAGTGAGGAGTCCAATGTGGGGCTCCATCTCCCTGAGTCAAAAACAAGAGTCCAGTGCTTAACTGACTGAGCCACCAAGCCACCCCTTTCAGAATATAGTTATTAAGAGTCATTTTGTTCTTAAATGGAGAAGAATATAAAGAAAAGTTAGTAGAGAATAAATTTTCATTGCAATACTATCATTCTTATTTAAGTATAACCTACACCTCAGGATAATTGTACTCTGCAAGGAAACAATCAAGTTTTCCTTGCAGGTACTAAATAGATGTCAGGGCACTGCACTTCAGAAATTCACAGCTATGCCTTTGAAAAAAAATAATTATATTTTGAAGAACAGTTGAAATTGTAAAACTAAAAAAGAATTACAGGTTTAGTGATGTTTAACCCAGAGAGCAGGACAATTGAATAATTAAGGAAAACAATGATATTGCTTTTCAGATTCATGAAACAATAAAAAGAATTGTAATAAGGCTTGTTTAATGTAGCCCCAGAAAACAAATGCAGGATGATGAAGTGGAAGATAAAGAGGCAGTTTTCACTCAATACTTAGAGAAAGGTAACGAAGTTGAACATACTTAATGGCTCTATGAGCCAAGAAATGTCATATATGTCATATAAATATCACATACATATAATTATTTTTAAAACCTGTGGGGGTGTTAAAGAGAGGCAAAATGAGGAGTTTGGAGAATCTATAAATAATAGAGCTGTTAAATGCTAAGCAGCCTTGCAGTTTTCTCTCCCACCAAACCATGTATATAAATTGAGTTCTCCAAGAATGGAGTGAAATGTCCAACATACCCACCCAAGATCTTGGTTTTCTTATGTGCAAAGAGAATACTGACATAACTCTGGCTCCAAAGAATACCCCATTGCTTTATATTCTTCTATTAGATTTATCACCTCTTTGTATGTCACCAAATTAACCAAGATAGCATTCATATGTTCAGTTCATATATTTAAGTGTATTAATATTTTTTTTGGTTATCACAACCTGAGGAAGTTAAAGGGCTAGCATAATTAACTTTGACTCTTCAGGACTGTCTATTTAAATCTCAGCAATATTGTTTCCAATTTTCATTTTGTGACAAATTGACCGGGTCATACACAACCATATACTGATTGATAATTTTAAAAATTCAAGGCCTGATTACTTCTCAAAACTGCATAAACAATAAAATTTTCAAAAGAACATTTTAGGAAGTCAGAAAGGGAAAAAAA
>NW_023245555.1:0-1916 GCF_002007445.2 Ailuropoda melanoleuca | reverse complement strand
TTGTGTTCCCTCTCTCGCTGGCTGTCTCTATCTCTGTCGAATAAATAAATAAAATCTAAAAAAAAAATTATAGAATGGAATCTTTCCAGCCATTAAAATACTGGTTTTTTAAAGGTTTTTAGTCATTTTAAATAAAAAATGTTTAGTAGACCCCTCTGCCTGTTAGAGTTAGGGAGGCACTAGGGTAGAAGGAAAGGATCTCTGTGCCCAGCATCTGGATTGGGATGGAGCAGAAAGGCTCAGGGGGAGGATGTGGTGGCAGGGATGGGCATCAGCCTCCCTTGTATAATAAGGCATTCACAAAGACGCCAGGCCAGTGGGTCAAAGAACAGAGTGAGCATAAAGGCCATGAGAACGAGTATAAACTTGTCAGAAGATGTGTTGTTGGGATTTAGGTTTGGCTGCTCTAGCAGAGAAACTTCTCTTTAACTAGATGGAAGTCTAATTTTCTTGCAAAGAAACCCAGGCAGGTTATCGGAGCTGGATTCCCAGAACCAGGGACCTGGCTTTCTTCTATTCTGTGGTTTTGCCGTCCTAGACATGGCTTCCATCTCATCATCCAAGCTGAGTGTTCTAGTTCCCATAGTCTAGTCAAGGAGGATGAGGGGAAGAAAAGGAAACACTGTTTTAGGGCCACAGTCTGGAAGTTACAGGCATGAATAACCCTATTAACTAGAGTGTGGTCTCATTGCCACATCAAATGCAAGGGAGTCTGGGAAACGTAGTCTTAAGAAGAGCCACCATAGGCAAACGGATAATCCCATTTATATCAAATTAGGACAGAATGGATGTTAAGAGACAGTTAACACAGAAAGCTAAGGAAAGGCAAACAAGAGAAGGGCTGTATCCTCTTACCACCTTTAGAAGACTATGAAAGAAGCATTAATCATGAAAACACAACAAAATATCCCAAATCCATTTTACACTACTCTCTCTTTCCTTGAAGCTCTCATTGTACCTGCTTCCATTTTCCCCCATCACCATCTCCTTCAGCGATATCAAGTAAAGTCCTGCCTTACTTCTCTGGGCTATTCAGAGTCACATATGTGTTTTTCTTGGAAGGCACCCCATTCTGAGACTGATCTGGACAGGATAAGTCATTTTCATTATATTTAGTTTAAGAACCAGGACACAAATTTGCATACAAAGTTGAATCACAACTTTGATTCTTAAAGTCACAGGAAAAAGTTTTGGGGGAAAACCACCAATATGGGAGTGCTTGTTTTTTGGTGTTAGGGTTCTAAGTTTTTTCACTTTTTTTTTTCTTTAGAGAGAGAGAGCACGTGAGCATGAGTGGGAGGAGGGGCAGAGGGAGAGGGAGAGAATCTTTTTTTAATTTAAATTCAATATTTAAATTCGATTAATTAACATATAATGTGTTATTAGTTTCAGAGGTAGAGGTCAGTGATTCGTCAGTCTTATATAACACCCAGTGCCCTTTACATCATGTGCCCTCCTCAATGTCCATCACCCAATTACCCCATCCCCCCACCCTTCTCCCCCCAGCAATCCTCAGTTTGTTTCCTATGATTAAGAGTCTCTTATGGCTTGTCTCCCTCTGTGATTTCGTCTTGTTTTATTTTTTCTTCTCTTCTGCTATGACCCTCTGTTTTGTTTCTTCAATTCCACATATGAGTGAGATCATATGATAATTGTCTTTCTCTGATTGACTTTTTTGGCTTAGTGTAATACCCTCTAGCTCCATCCACATCACTGCAAATGGCAAGATTTCATCTTTTTTGATGACCAAGTAATAGTCCATTGTGTGTGTGTGTGTATCTTTATCCATTCATCTGTCAATGGACATCTGGGCTCTTTCCATAGTTTGCCTATTGTGGACATTGATGCTATAAACATTGGGGTGCAGGTGCCCCTTCGGATCACTACATTTGTATCTTTGGGGTAAATACCCAGTA
>NW_023245554.1:0-1915 GCF_002007445.2 Ailuropoda melanoleuca | reverse complement strand
CAAGGAAAAAAAAAAAAAAAAAAAAAAAAACCCAGCAAAACAAGACAAGAAGCATGAAAAGCATCACCCTGAGGAAAGGCTCGTGCTCCCCGTTCAATGCACCTCGTCTCTGGCTACAAAGTTCCCTCCTGTAAAGCGCCTGGGGGGGGGGTCTGAGCTGGAGGCCCCAGGGTCCTTGGGGACCCCCACCAGAACGTGTGCCCCACAGCCTCATTGAAAACCTCGGCAATGCCCGTTACCCTGCACCGCTGTCACCCCCAATGGAGCAGAGGACAGCGACTTGCCCGGCACCAAACGCTGGAGTCTCCTGCCTTTGAAGAGGTTTCGGTTTTCATGGCACACAGGGCAGCTGCCTAGCACCTCTGCCAAAAGCTTCTCCTTTTCTTTCAGCCCATTTAATGCAGCTGAGAAGCAGCACTGAATCTCCCTGCACTCGGCATTACAAAGGAAGCCGTCTGTCTCCACAGGCTTCTCTCTCTCCCCGGCCTGCATATGAAAACACGGGTTTTAATAACTGCAGGTCCCTGGATTTACTCATTCCCACAGGGATGCTGGAACCAGCAGCCTCCCGGCTGTGTCTTTGCTGTAATCAATGGGAGCGACCAGAATAGTTCCTGCATTACAAACTGCTCTGGTATTCAGTCCGGATTGGAATAATGGTTAACTGAACTCGTGCTTGCAGAATTACAGCGGTGGAGTTGTGGACCGCTAGGGGAGACCTGTCCCCCAAATCCTCCATGGCAATTAAGATGCTCCCTGGATGGCAACGACTCTGTCCCCAGCTGCTGCCACAACGTCCACCAAGAGATGAGTACTGGACTTATAAAGGCAGTGCAACCCATGGCTTGGAGGGAGGGCAGCGAAACCCACGGTGCAAAGTACGGAGAGGCAAGCTGCTCCCGGAGGTGAACCGGTCGGGGGCTAATCACCACTGGCTGTCTACCTGATGCCACCACATCCGTGCAAGCACACACCGAGGCAGGAAAAGTCAGAAATGAGTCATCCTGGACTTACCAAGGCAGGACTCCCACTGCTCTGTTGGCAGCATCCAAATGCAAAGAGCCGGTAGCTTCTCGGCAAACGGGGAGACGTGCGCTTGGAGAAAGGTCCGAAATCGCTGCCACAGAAGGCCAGAGGCGGCAGAGTGTGTGCCCAAGGAGCCGGCCAGTCACAGCCTGGGCTGGCCGGCCACAGAGCTCTGCCAGACAAGTGCACTGCAGCACGGTAGCATAGGATTGCGATGCATGTCCCATATATTCAAGCATAACGGAAAACATGGATCTGGAGTGCACTCCATGTGGACGTGGGGGCCGCCTGGCACGGAGCAGGAGAGGGAGGCTCTCTCCTCGTAATGGAATTAGTCATGGAGATGGACGCCTTAATTCCGTGCGCTGCCGTCCCCCGGGACATCAATTACAGAAAGCAGGTGCCTCCACCTCCTGCTTTTTCAGATAAATGTCTATAATCTCATTTCACAAATGATCCCTATTTAGACAGGAGCCACCTATTGTGATGATATCATTTGCTCTAGTAGCCATAAATGGACAACTTCCTAGGGAGCGTCACTGCTCTGGCGACACGGGTCTTTATAAATGTGAGTGTGCACGGCGTTCAGAGCCCCGTCCGCCAGGCAGCTTCTACTCCTGATGCACAGCACACCTGGCATCTCAAAAGTTACAGCAGGAGAGGCAAGCCCTCCCCACAAATGGTTCGTGTGGCCTCCAAACACCTCCTCCCAGGGGACCGTGCCAAGTCCAGCAGAGAGGGGAGGGGTCGGCATGGGAGGGGGCACACTGGCACCTGTCATGCAACCCCTCCACTTGCCTCTGTGACAGCCCCTGACAGAGAGGAACGGGGCATTTTCTGCTGCAGCAAAGTCTGGGCCTCGTGGCTAGTGCTCTTTAAGGCACTGGGA
>NW_023245553.1:0-1915 GCF_002007445.2 Ailuropoda melanoleuca | reverse complement strand
AAAAAAAAAAAACATATAAAGTGAGTCACAATATTTTCTCCAGTTGAATTCTGTCAGTAGTAAGTGCCTTAAAGTCTAAATTAAATTTGCTTAGTCTAGATGAATTTCATCCATCATTTGTAGGGTGAGTGCATGATATAAATATGGTTCTTTTTTAAGGATAGTACCCAAAAGAGAGGTGGATTATAGAAGTTAAAATGGAAATATTTTCAAAGTCCAAATACATCTCCAAAGGATACAAAAAAATCAGTTCCTATTTGATACTTAACAAGTGCTGTACAACTCAGTCTATCTCAAACTGTGCTTTTGTGTCTAAAAAAGCCAGGCTACAAATTAGCACTGACTTGCCTTTATTACGCCCAGGGGTATTTAGCCTAGACTAAAATGCATGGTCTTTTCCTTGTATGAACACCTTTAAGATGCAAGACAAAGTGAAATTTTAAAAAATAGAGGTTCAAAGCCTAAATAACAAAGAAAACAGCCCATTTGATTTGGCCACTTCTCTATCTTAAGGATCATGCTATTGATCCATTGCACATAGATTAACTCTGATGCACTACCACTCATTGTCTGAGATAATCTTGTATTTGCCTGCACAGCACTCTACCTAGTTTCTTGGATAACAATACCCAGGAAATGAGGGAGGCTGTGGCAAAGCCCTGGATAAAGAGAGACACTGCTCTTTGTTTCTTAGACTTCACTGTCTTCTCAGCTTTTCCTCCCTCCGCCTTTCATTTCTATGTTTGCCAAAGAAAAGAATTAATAGAGTCGAAGTTTTAGATCTGAGGCAGGTTTCATTGGCATGGATGCTTTTTCCCCGACCTATTCTCAGCTAAGTGGTAGGTCACTGGGAGACTGTCTATATGCTAAGTTGCTCTTTTGCTGAAGGCTTTTCTGAGAGGGGAATTATTATTTGCCCGCTGCTGAAAAGCAGACATTTTATGTGTCCTTACTTTAGAAACCCTTCAAAACTGTTTATTCCCATGTTGGGATTGAACAACAATTTAAAATGACCAGAAAAATATGTCACACTCTGAAGGTATACAGCAGGTATTCTTCATTGTCCACCCCTATCTTTGGCTTATTTCCAGCTTCCCTCTTCTCTATGCCTGTAAAATGGGCATCAATTCACAGTGTGCTTAGGAGGAGGATGTATAACTGTTTTAATCTGCTTTGTTAATCTCTAAAATGTTATTATAGTAATACAATTCTACCTGAAATGTAGTTAAGAATTCTCATCGTTACTCCCAAATCTCCTCCCTAGTACTCTGTGGACTACAGTTTTTGCAAATCTTAAGTGAATAGTTAGGTGAACAAATAAACACAATTATGTCCATACTCTAAATTCAATTTAAACACCTACAGAACCTGGAAATGAGTTGTCTCATGCTCAATTACACAAGGCAGAATTTCACATTTTTCAATAATCTAAGGCAAAGTTTCAGTGCCTGTCATTGTACAACAATCAATGGCTCCAGATTCCTCTGTCTCCCACACCTTCTAAGTCTCATACCTCATTCTCTCATCAGATTAGTTCACTTAAGATTTAAACTGTCTTCTTCCCCATCTATTTAAAAGAGAACAAATTTTCCATTTTTCTCAAAATTCAAGCTTTTAAAAGTTCTTGGATGGAAAGGGGTATTTTCTTTAATATTTTTGTTTGACCTTTCTATATATATACTTCTTCAGTATGTATCTACTATATTCATGCATAAATATTCTTTATATATATGCATAGATTAATACATTCATATCAATTGATATTTAGATACTTATAGGTGATGTGGATCCTTAAATATTATTTACACTCACACACACAGGTGTATATAGAATACATTGTATATTCCTATGTGTGCATGCTTGTTCTTTAGAATATGGTGCTTAGTCATTTTCATTTCTTAGCAGGATATTTCAA
>NW_023245552.1:0-1915 GCF_002007445.2 Ailuropoda melanoleuca | reverse complement strand
TCCCGTTAAACAGCTAGATTGGAAGCCTTTGCATTTGTAAGTGTAGGTGCCATTTCTTGGCTTTATCTACTGGCATTAATGGAGATAGCCTCCTTCCCTTTGGCTTTTTAATATTTACTTTTAATTTAAAAAATCTTTTTACTTGAAAAACAAATATGTGGAAGCACACCGTCAATCCCACACTTGGACCCTGAAGGACAAGTGACCGCCCACGTGGGCTGGAGTCTTCTAGGCCCGCTCGGTCCCCTGCCCCACCGTCCGGTGGTGATGCATCAAGGACAGCTCTGTTTATGATAGCATTTGCCTCCAGGTATAAAAATCTTGAACAACAGCTCTTGTAGGCGAATCTGCAAACTGCCTGAGCTTGCCACATGGGGAAGGGGAAGCGAACACGCTGCCAGGTTTCTCCTGGAGGGCATTACATCGCAGGGACAAGCACAAAGGAGGCTTTGCTGAGAGCACAGACCCCAATTCGCTTACGTTGCGGCATATGCTGTGGACCCCTTACTATTTTCGATTTTTAAAATAAATAGCCCTGAGGGGAAAGCTGGCTTTACATCAACACACAGAAATTTAATTTTAACTTCTATGAATACAGCTATTAACCAACGGTCCCTTTCGGGTAAGGACTCCTACCAGCAGAGACGTTGGCTGGGACTCGAGCTCATGTGTTTCCAGAACAGTCCAGTGTGTGCATCTGAGAGTGTGTGTTTTAAAAAGTGAAAATAACACTGCACAACAGAGTACCTTTGCGTCTCTCATTCAAAAAATTCTTTCCAGATCTTATCATCTTGAGTAAGGGAACTTCCCAGGGCTCCAAATGGAAAGGCACACGACTACCAACGTCAAAGGGGACAATCCCAGACCACGGCACCGAAGGCTGATTTCTGATTAAGGGGGGCAAGCTCTCAAAGCAGGTTGCAAAAAGACACTTATGAAAGCTGCTGCATGCATGTGGGCCGCTGCAGAAGACGGCTATAGCATTCATCCCCACAAAACAATTACTCCCCTCGGAGGGGAGTTTGGGGGAAAGAACAGTTCATCAGGCCGAGAAGAGTGCAGTTACCAACATCAACAGTTTGTATGTCAGAAAGGGCACGAGACAATTTTAAAGAAGGCTGCACAGTAGAGAGACATTTTTCCTCAATTATATTTTTCTGCAGCGTTCTGAAACTTTCAATTTTTAAAACATTTCCTGAGCAGGAAAGGGGACATTTCCCTGTGATATCTTTAGTCCATTTGCTCTTTGTTGAAAATATTGTTTTTCTACAAAAGGCTGATGTCTTGTACGGTGTCTCCCCCCCCAATATTACCACACACCCCCCTCTAAGAAATCAAGAAGACATGCTTGGCTAAGGGAGCATAATCAAAAGTCCCGGATCTAGTTTAAACCCACAAAATAATGTATCCTGAATGGGTCTGAAATGTGGCTCAACCAACGAAGTGTTTTCTATAGAATACCTGGATATGATAATCACATTGCCCATCAGGCCAGAAGGGCCCCCTGGTTTGTACAATCACACCAACCACCTTTTCCTTTCTAGCACTAACCAGGATAGGCAGAAGGATTCTGCTGATTAAGTCAGAGACTAGGGATATCACAACTTGCTTCTTAATTTGTGATCTTTCTTTATGAGCTTGGACAAGTTAATTGACCTCTTGTTTCCTGACTTAACTTCTCTGAAAAATGGAGGCTTTAGAAGTTTCAGTCACAGGATGAAATGATTGCCATTCAATTATAACACTTCTTCGTAAATCAAGGTCAAGTTTAGGAATTTGTGAGAATTATCTGCTTGTCCCCCAAAATGCCTGGCCCCAACCTGCCACCATCTTAGTTCCCATCCTCCATCTTAGCAGAGAGCCCTAGTCTGGCCTCTGAGGTTCCGAATGGATCCTTTTTTTTTTTTTTTTTAAG
>NW_023245551.1:0-1914 GCF_002007445.2 Ailuropoda melanoleuca | reverse complement strand
AGATAAATCACAGCACCGTAGCCTGGCATGAACTACAGCCCTCGCCTACCTCTCCCACTCCACTTCTTACCCGTTTATCTCCACATACTCTGTGCTTCCGCCACATGAACGTCTTCCTCTCCGGAACATATCATTCTTTCCGACAGCTTCCCTCCTCTGCCCTTCCAGGGTCAGCTCCCCTCCCCATCCAGTTGACCTCTGTTGGCATGTGGGGCAGAGAAGGTGGCAAACTTTGTTTTCAAAGGGCCAGACGGTGTCTGCTACAACTCTTCGCCTCTGCCCCCGCAGCACAGCGGAGCATGGCAGGGTCCCCATGGGGGCAGTTCTTGGACACTGGAACTTGAATTTCACCTCATTTTTGAGAGCCAATGGTCAAGAAAGAATTTTTGCAATGCTTTTGGTGCAAAGAGGTGCTTTTGTTAAAGCACAGGGACAGGAGTCGTGGGCAGAAGGGGCTGCCCGGGGCTTGTGTGGAGTGACCGACCGTGGACGTCTTCGTTAGCAGGGCTTAGGGA
This sequence comes from Ailuropoda melanoleuca, assembly GCF_002007445.2. NCBI lineage: Eukaryota > Metazoa > Chordata > Mammalia > Carnivora > Ursidae > Ailuropoda > Ailuropoda melanoleuca. The sequence goes on along the minus strand of NW_023245551.1, from coordinate 1,399 downwards.
CAGCGTAAGTCTCCAAGGAATTTGTGCGTGTTAGAAGCAAGGCCTCCAGGACGTTGGAGGGCTAGCTGGTGTTAAGATAAGGTTGCTTTTAGTCTTTAATGAAACATCGACATCAAGGCGGCCCTGAGTTCCTTGAGGGAAAGCCACACGCTGCAGGGATTTATCAGTGGGCTGCAAGTTGTAAGGAAATTTCACTCCGGCTGATTTCTCTTGCCTTTGTTCTTCTCATCAATTTTCACAGGTCATGAAATATTTTTCTTTTGATTTTTTTTTCAATCACTTAAAAACGTGGAGAATGTTCTTATATCAAGGATCTTAACAAAAACTGAGCTTAGCGCCCACGCCACGGTCTGCCTGTCCCTGGGGTGGTTGGAAATGGCACGATCTCAGACCCCACCTCTCTCATTGACTAGCCATGTGACTTTGGAAAATGACTTCATCCCAGAGCTCTGTTTTCTCATTTATAGAGAATTTAAAATAAGACACTACACATCCAGGTGCACTGTTTTAAATTCTAACACAGAGCTTAGAAAATACCAGATATTCTCTGCCCTCTCCCCTTGAATTGGTATTATACTGTGAAATTTTCTTTACATATTTGTGTCACCAGAAGAGATCATGAACACCTTTGTGAACACCTGTCTATAGGAAATACCTTCGCAATCCCCAATACACTCGTAGGTTTAGAATGGGTGCTCCCGAATGTTTACTGAATGGATGTACCAACAAAGACATCTACAACTGTAGGTTTCTAACAGGAGACCACATCCTAACAGTTTTTGTGTAACCCCAAACACTATCCAAAGCCTTGCACTTAATCATTCCTAAATAAATATTATTAAAGGAATAAATCTGTCAGTGTTTTTCTCTTTATACTAAGGAAAGAAAATATCCATTTTGTTTCTTACACTTGTTCATGAGTCATTTATTACCACTGAAGGCTGACAGTAAATTCAAATGTGTTTTTTTTTTAAGTTTTTATTTAAATTCCAATCAGTTAACATACAGTGTCATATTAGTTTCGGTGCACAATATCGTGATTCACCACTTCCCTACATCACCCGGTGCTATCACGGCAGGTGCACTCCTGAATCCCCACCACCTATTTCACCCATCCCCCCCACCTCCCCTCAGGTGACCATCAGTGTGGTCTCTATAGTTAAGAGCCTGTTTCTTTGTTTCTCTCTCTGTATTTTTCCCTTTGTTCATCTGTTTTGTTTCGTAAGTTCCACATGAGTGAAATCATATGGCATTTGTCCTTCTCTGAATGGCTATTCGCCTAGCAAAATACTTTCTAGCTCCATCCATGTCATTGCAAATGGCAAGATTTCATTCTTTTTTATGGCTGAGTAATGTTCCATTGTCTATATATATATATTATACACACACACACACACAC
>NW_023245550.1:0-1914 GCF_002007445.2 Ailuropoda melanoleuca | reverse complement strand
AAAAAAAAAAAAGTTTAACAAAATGGGGTTAGAGGGAACATACCTCAACATAATAAAGGCCATAAATGAAAAACCCACAACTAACATCATCATCAATGTTGAAGACAAAAAAAAACAGAAAGATAATCTACTGAATAGGTGAATATATTTGCAAATGATACATCTAGTAAGTGGTTATTACCCAAAATGTATAAAATCTATGAAGAATTTCTACAACTCAACACCAAAAAAAACCAATCTGATTAAAAAATTGGCAGAGGGCCTGAAGAGAAATTTTTCCAAAGACACACAGATAGCCAACAGATATATGAAGAGATACTCAACCTTACTAATCATCAGGGAAATGCAAATCAAAACCACAATGAAATATCACCTTATACTTGTTAGAATGGCTAAAACCAAGATGACAAGAAACAACAAATGTTGGCGAGGATGTGGAGAAACAGAAACCCTCATGCACTGTTGGTGGGGATGCAAGCTGGTGCAACCACTGTGGAAGACAGTATAGAGGGTCCTCAAAAAATAAAAAATAAAAATAGAAACACCATAAGATCCTGTAATTCCACTACTGGGTATTAACCCAGGGAAAAACAAAAACACTAACTCAAAAAGATATATGCACCCCTATGTTTATTGCGGTATTACACACAATAGCCAAGACATGGAAGCAACCTAAATGTCCTTCAATAGATGAATGGACAAGGAAATGTGGTATATAGAAACAATGGAATATTACACAGCCATAAACAAGGATGAGCTCATGCCATTTAAAACAACATAGTATGATACCCTCTAAGTCCATCTAAAGTGAAGTAAGTCAGACTAAGAAAGACAAATACTATATGATTCCACTCATAAATGGAATCTAAACCAAAACCAAAACAAACAAATAAAAAATCCCAACAAACCAAACAAATAAACAAAAAGCAGAATCAGAACTGTAAATACAGAGAGCAAACTGATGGTTGCCAGTGGGGAGGAGATAGGGGGGTGTATAAAATGGATGAAGGTGAAAAGGAGATACAGGTCTTCAGTTATGGAATAAGTCACAGGAATAAAAGGCACAGCATAAGAAATATAGTCAATGATGTTGTAATAGTGATGTAATGGGCAGATGGTAGTTACACTTGTGGTGAACACGGCATAATGTATAAATTTGTCGAATCACTGTGGTACACCTGAAACTAATGTAACATTTTGTGTCAACTGTCCTTGAATTTAAAAAAAAAAAAAGAAAAGTAGCCTGCCCTGCTGGATAGTCCCATGCATGCCAAATCACCTTCCACCTATCATTTTTCATCATTCTTCAGTACTTAACTCTAATTTACTATAAAATTGCACTTGTTTTTCTGTTTATTCCTTACTGCCTCTACACACACATGAACTGATATGTAATCTGTATGAGGACAGGTATTTTCTTCTATTGTATGCATCACAAGCATTTAAACAATTTCCTAATATAAGATACTAAGAATTTTCTACTTGTTAACTTCCTTGTAGAGCTAATCATATATTTAAGGAAGGCATTATTTTTCCCCTGCATACCTCAAGAAGGAAATCAGGCATTGTGAGAAGGGTAGCAGCAACAGTGTATGAGACATGAACAGTAAAAATAAATGATGTCACAGTCAGACTTAATAGATCAGTTAAATGACTCTATATTTGCCTTACTCAATTTAGTAATACCTAATGAAACATTTAAGAACACATACTTCAGAGGTGCCTGGGTGGCTCAATTAAGTATCTGATTCTTAGTTTCAGCTCAGGTCATGATCTCAGGGTCCTGAGATGGGGCCTGCGTCAGGTTCCGTGTTCAGCATGGAGTCTGCTTGTCCCTCTCCCTCGGCTCCTCACCCTACTCCCTCATTCTCTCTCTCCCTCATAAATAAATTTTAAAAAACATAAAAAAAAAAA
>NW_023245549.1:0-1914 GCF_002007445.2 Ailuropoda melanoleuca | reverse complement strand
CTGGGAAGATGCGGCTGCTGGGCAGGTAGTCCAGGGTGTCCATGCCCGGGCGGAGGGTCTGCAGCTCACACAGCCGCCTGCGGGGCGGCCAGGCCCAGGTCGCCTTTGGTTCTCCTAGCTTCAGCCGCGTCCGCCACCGCCGCTGCAGAACTCCTAGCTGCTCCGGGTCTTCCTGGACTTTAAAGTTCACAAATTTACTTGTAAGTTTTTGTTTTGTTTTTTTTTTTTTTAAATATATGTACATCATTTGTCTAAGCATGTGGGAGAGAGGTTTGGTGGCAGAGGGCCTATTGCAACACACTGTCTAGGCTGCAGCTTACGGTGCTTCTGCCTTACATACATGCACGCAGTCTCAGGAGGTTGGTATCAGTGTTTTTACTCTAGGTAAGGAAAGTAAGGCCTAGAGCAGTGAACGGTTTGACTGAAGTCAGCTGGCGAATGAGTTGCAGAGCTAGAATGAGAATTCATGTCTTTGGATGTTTAATCCAGTGCTCTTCTGACTATCATCCGTCCACAGTCCACAAGTGAGAGCAGCCCTAGAACTGGGGATGGCTCTCCCCTGAGTACCAGAAAGGTGCTGTGGGGAGCATCTCGGACAGACGGCCCTCTTTAAATGACAGATTGGCTCTTTTTTCGGTATGTACTTCCTTGATTCGACTAAATACTTTTCACGATTCACTGGAAAACTGTCATTTGGGTGGGGACCTTGTGGAACCTTTTTCCTTCCATTCCCAGCCAGGCTTGCTGTTGTGTTGTGAGCCTAACGTCCTTTATGTTTCTTGTTTGGTGGGATTATGTGAAGTCTTTCTAGACCCTAGAGATCCTGGACTGCTTTAGTTATTTTAGAAAATGATAGTGGGATTGTAGATTGCTAAAATACAACTTTAAATTTATTTCCCCCTTAGATTAGATATGGATATAAGTATGTTCCGGGAAGAAAATCTAATGGGAAAAACAGCAGGTTTTTGGGGGTATTCCATTCTTTTAATTTTACCAATATGCTCCACTCACTCCGCTGTTCCTAGTTAGCTTTGCCACCCGCATGCCTCTGTCTGGTGTCTAGAAGGGAGCTTTAAATTCCTGTGTGTATTCATACTTCAGGGAAGAAAAAATGCTTTTATCTGGGATAAACTACAAGCTTATTTCCCTTGGCTTATCTTATTAATATTTGATGGCATTTACTTTCAAAGTGACTTTGCACAGTTGCCCTGGGGTGTTTGCACAAAGGAGACTTTCTAATGCAAATCTGACTGGATTGAAAGTTTAAAAAAAATTGGCCCAAATGAGACCGCCCTCGAAGTCCAATCTTAGCCATCAAAGCCGCTATTCATTTATTCATTCATTGATTTGTTTGTTAATTAAGTGTATGCAGTAATTTATTAAACAAATATTTTGCGAATACTTTGTGGTGGTTATTAGCACTGGTCTAGGAGCTTAGTGTATAGTAGGGAAGATGAGATATTGTGAGAAAAGCCACAGCCTCAAAATTTAAAAAGATTTTGCTCTTGATAATTCATTGCAAGAAGGAAGGAGGATATCCACCAGCTTGGCTTTGGGAAACTCCATACCATATTTCTTAAATGCATCAAAATTAGTCTTCCTTTTACACTTGAGTATAAAAGGCTTTCTTTCATATTTGTCTTGTGGTCTGCAGGAAGGGAGATTTTTCATGCTCTCCGGTAGGGGAGATGAGATGTGATGAATGGCCAGTAGCAGAGGGAAAGTGGATTCTATCATTACTTAGTGAGCTTTAGGCTATTTCAAAGGAATACCATTGAAACTCTGAATTTGAAATACAGTATTTGAAATGCCATACTGGTCACAATTGTTGTCTAGTGAAACATTAAGGATATGTTAAAGGGCAATAGTTTTGTTCAGGAGAGTAAAATATTCAAAATCTACAAAGGGATTTCA
>NW_023245548.1:0-2620 GCF_002007445.2 Ailuropoda melanoleuca | reverse complement strand
CAAAACCAAAAACACTAATTTGAAAAGATAGATGTACCCTAAGTTCATTGCAGTATTAATTACAATAATCAAGATATGAAAACAACCTAAGATGTCCATAGATAGATAAATGGATAAAGAAGATGTGGTGTGTGTACATATATACCATATATGTGTATACACATACACATACACACATACACACTCAGCCATAAAAAGGAATGAAATCTTGCCATTTGCAACAGCATGGATGGATTTAATATTATGCTAAGTAAAATAGGTTAGACAGAGAAAGGCAAATATTATATGATTTCACTTATCTGTGGAATTTAAAATACAAAATTAAGCAAATGAACAAACAAAATAGAAATAGACTCATAAATGCAGAGGTAAACTGATGGTTGCTAGAAGGGATTAGGGTGAGGGGATGGGCAAAATAGGGGAAGGGGATTAAAACATACAAACTTCCAGTTATAAAACAAATAAGAAATGAAGATGCAATGCACCACATAGGGAATATAGTTAATAATATTGTAGTAACTTTGCATGGTGACAGATGGTTACTAGATTTATCATGCTGATTACTTCATAATGTATATAATTGTTGAGTCACTATGCTATACACTTGAAACTAATAAAATATTGTACATAAAAAAATCCATGCAGCTGGCCTCTGAATCCTTACTCTTAAACACTATGATATACCATTATTGTGCCCACAGCACATAATAATAATCATGATAGCAATTATTATTGTTAATAGAGCTTCTTTATTTTGTTATTAATGTAAGAACAAGACAAGAACATCTGTTATGCACACTTTTACTTAACACTATTTTAGCTGTTCTAGTCAATATGAGAAAAATGAAATATACATACAAGAGAAAAATTATCATTTTTTCAGATGTTGGCTTTCTACCAAGAACAGCCAAGATAATGAATCTAAATAGAAAAATGGCTGGTTATCTGATTGCTTGCAGGTTATGAAGGCAAAGAGGATATGGGAGGGCCCTGTTATCCTCTGCTGTCATTTCTCTGGGTTCTCTATGTGCCAAATTTATCTCCAAACTATTAATTCACTTCTTCTTTGCCCTCATAACTTGCAAGCAATCAGGTAAGCTAATTTAACTAAAACAAAATAACTTATTTGCCTAACTTTACAGGAAGTCAAGGGGGGTGGTTTTAAAAGTTGTATCCAAGAATAACACAGTGATAGGGTGGGGAGAGAGAGAGAGAGCAAGAATGAGAGAGCAAGAGAAAGAGAGAAATTATCCACATAGACTATGTATAGGTTATACATATAATAATGGCTACTGGCACATACTCCATGTTGAACAATACTAGGAAAAAAGAGGGATTCTTTTTCAGTGTTTCAGTAGATCAGTCCCTTGCATGGTCATTGTTTGACTTTGCTTGAATCACCTACCACCCAATTGAACCATATGGTCCAAGGAAATGTGATACTATGATTGCTCCGTCCTGGGGGATGGTGTCCCTGGTGTTAGAATGAGTGGAGGCAGAGATAGGTTCAGAGAACAATGTTGAATAGCTACCACAAATCAAGGGAAGCTCAAGAGGAGGTTTTCAATTGAAGCAGAGCACTGTATTGTCGAAAGTGGCGGAAGACATTAGCAACTACAATAAGTTTGTGAATTTGTGGTTATAAGATTAGGAGGGGCTAAATCAGATGGAATTTGTGTCCAACTGTGGCAGAGCCATAGCCAGAGTCTCTTCAATTCTCTAGTATTATTTTCTCTTAGGAAAAGGATCCCCATGAATCCTGAAGGAACTGCCACTAAAATTTAGTATGTCAGTCATGCAGATTCAAATTCCAGTTGATAACATGTTGCATTACCCATACTTCCTGTTGTGAGAAGGAGGTTATTGGGATGAACCACTGGCATTGCTACCAGTCTCAGAGGTATGAATAATATTGATCTCTCTCCTGTACCACTCCTTAAAGTTTTTCCTTGTCCTTGGTCATTACCTATGTTGGGCTAAGTGTTTTTACCTGGTGAAGTGACCATACCTACATTTCTGAGCCCTTGGCCATCATGTCTTTCTTGGATCTCTGCTGCTGTGCTTTTCTATTTACCATCAAAATTGGACAAGGGGGTATCAAGAGATATCAGTTGGATCACCTGAGGAATACCTTGCCTTCATTATATAATAACCTTCTGACAATCAGTATTATTTATCCTATCAGGATGTTGACTCCCTTCCCTGTCTTCTGATTTCTTGGCAAAAAGAGACAAAATTGGTGGGGTGCCTGGGTGGCTCAGTCATTAAGCATCTGCCTTCAGCTCAGGGCTTGATCCCAGAGTCCTGGGATTGAGCCCTGCATTGGGCTCCCTGCTCTGCTAGGAGCCTGCTTCTCCCTCTCCCACTCCCCCTGTTTGTGTTCCTTTTCTCGCTGGCTGTCTCTGTCTCTGTCAAATAAATTAAAAAATCTTTAAAAAAAAGAATCAAAATTGACTAAGAGGCAGCTATCACTTGATGTTCAACAAAACTTTAGCTATGTCTTCTGATAGAATTGTTCCCTATCTAGGAACAAGAATCTCTAAGCCACAAAGCCCAAAATTGTGGGAATAGGAGGCACAGGTTCACCAGTAAGCAACTGGGAATGATAGCAAATGTAACC
>NW_023245547.1:516-1035 GCF_002007445.2 Ailuropoda melanoleuca | reverse complement strand
CTAAGATGGTCCCTGTACGGTGTTGTTTCTGACGGACGTGTTTTGGACCTTTTCGTTCCATTGCCGCCAGCTGTTTTGACAGGATTTCCCCAGGGAGCAAGCATATCGATGAAAGCGGGTTTTGGCCGAATTGTCTTTCTCAGTGCTGTGTTCGTCGTGTTTCACTCACGGTACCAAAGCCCCTTGATTCCTGTTCCACCTTCCATAAGGCCGTCGTGACTTCAAGGGCTTTCCCCTCACACTTTGTTTCTTGGTTCTAAGGGCTGGATCCTCCCCAGGCCCCTACACCCAATGTGGAATCGGGGTCCCCAGTGAAAAGGCTGCTGTTCGCTGGAGGTGTTTCCCTGGACGCTCTGCTTTATTACCAATGAGAAGGGCGCTGAGTCCTCGAAAATCCTGAACCTTTTCATTCATGCTCCCTTACTCATGAGAGATGATGATCGTTGATATTTCCCTGCACTGTGTGGGCTCTCAGAGACCACTAGGGGCACTCTCGTCAGACTTCCGCGATCCACTTTC
>NW_023245547.1:0-252 GCF_002007445.2 Ailuropoda melanoleuca | reverse complement strand
CTTCCATAAAGCCGTCGTGACTTCAAGGGCTTTCCCCTCACACTTTGTTTCTTGGTTCTAAGTGCTGGATCATCCCCAGGGNCACTTTGTTTCTTGGTTCTAAGGGCTGGATCCTCCCCAGGCCCCTACACCCAATGTGGATTCGGGGTCCCCACTGAAAAGGCTGCTGTTCGCTGGAGGTTTTTCCTGGACGCTCTGCTTTATTACCAGTGAGAAGGGTGCTGAGTCCTCGAAAATCCTGAACCTTTTCAT
>NW_023245544.1:0-1913 GCF_002007445.2 Ailuropoda melanoleuca | reverse complement strand
TCCACACTGTTTTCCAGAGTGGCTGTACCAACTTGCATTCCCACCAACAATGTAGGAGGGATCCCCTTTGTATATGAATGTTTTATTTCCTTCTGCAATGACTGGGTTTCTTAAAAATGGCAAACAAAGGAAATTTTCACCCCATCTGCAATCTGCATAAATGACAAAAAAAGCGGACGGTGGTGAGGAAAACCTGATAGACACCAAGGCATGGAAATGCAGGTTGCTTCACCTTGTAAGGTACGTATGGCTGCCTGCATCTCTTCTTGATGTCTCTATGGAGCTGTGGAACCATAGAGACCCTTCTCTTCCTCCATGAGCCACACAAGGAGTTCCCTTCCACTTACGCACCATCTGGTATTGTCACTCACACTGCTTTGAATACTCCGAGAACAAAGGGATAGAGAAAAAAAATAGTATTTCATTTTTAATACACACACATTCCGGGTGACTGAACTTGGTGCACCTTGGCGATGGTGACGTTTCTGTATGAATTAAATCTAATAACTGTTATCATGTGTTTTTTTATTTTATTTTGAAGAAAAGAAAGAAATTAGCAAATGTGTATCAGGTGGTAAAGAGAATGGGGAAGATACAATATCTTACTAAGCTAGAGCAAAGCCATCAAATGTATTGGTGACTACTCACAACATAATAGACCTGTTAGATGGTATATTTTGGGTTTTTTTAAATACGATAAAATGTGTATTATTTCCCCTACTGGGAAGAGAACACTGGGATCCAGAACTATTAAATATGTTGCCTAAGGTTAGAAAATCAAGAAGTAGTAAAAGTGGGTTTCAAACAGTCTTATTTCAAAGCCACATTTTCCACTCTATTTCATTGACTTTAAGGTAAATGTATGAATGATTCACTAACTGAATGAATGAATGAGTGAATGAATGAATGAATGAAAAGTGAATGAGCTACTCACCTAGTAGTAAGAACATTATGAGTGGAAAATTTTAGCGCTTGTCATTTTGAGTCACCACATGAAATGTTAAAACATAATTTTATCATTTCCACCATATGATATATTGGGCATATCTTAGATTTTTATATTACAACCAGCCAGAATTACAAGACAAAGTAAAGTGTCTCTGTCCGACCTGAACATAGGTGAGAACTATGTTGTCACTAAGGACATCTATGCAAAGAAAAAGCCCAGAATGTGAACCATGAAGACATGCAGGTCAACCAATATAATCGCTTCCTGGTCAGTTGTTGTTTAAAAAAAAAAAATCTTGAAGGAAGGAAGTTCTTGACTGGATCTATTTCCTTACAGTCACTGCAAGGGTTTGCAAGAAATAATTGACTTTGATGAAAATCACATTCATGTATCTTTAACACAAAGAGAGAAAGAAATAAATTGTTGTTCATTTGTCAGGAATCCAAGATTTGACAGTTCTCCTACCATAGAATTAGGACTGGATTATTCATAAATAGTAGCATGAAGCAATTTATTACTAAATCTGATCTGAAGGTAGAGTTTGGTTTCTTCAAACACTGAAAAGATAAACATGAATCAACACTGTCAGAAGCCTAACAAAATTCCCTCCAAGTATGTTTTTATTGTTCATAAATACAGTATTTTCAAAACTGCAACTGATAAAAAATTATGTTTGGTCCAATATATTTTATTAAAATGTAAAACAAAAAATTTGCAAATCAAGGAGACTGGGAATGTTGACTTCTGAATAATTTTTTTTCTGTTCCTTAAAGCACTAACAGAAAGATTATTATATTCCCTGGTTTAATGTTAAATATATATACACATACGTGTTATATAAGTACTTACAAATATATATAACATATAACATATACATGTTATCTATGTTAAATTTATATATAGGTATACACACATATGTGTGTGTGTGTATATATATGTGTATATATATATATATATATATATA
>NW_023245543.1:0-1913 GCF_002007445.2 Ailuropoda melanoleuca | reverse complement strand
ATTAGATATTTATAAGAAAACAAATATTAGAGAAGAATCGAGTTGGAGATAAAGAATAGTGACTGAAATTTAACACTAATCTTAAATTTAATCTGACATATTTATTCTTTAATAAATAGAGAGCATTTTTCAAAAGCAATATTAAAAAATATACGTAGAGGGCCCACCTGGGAAATATTGTAAACAAACAAAAATAAACAAGAAATGTAAAAAACTTAGATGTCCCTGAAAAAACCATTTAACCTCTCTGAATCTCAATTTTCTCATTGGGAAATGAAAAATAATTGGTTGTATTTCTAGTCAGTGTTGTTTTCCAAAGTTTCTTTAAGGCAATACAGGAAATAAATATAATACCGTATTTGTTTTAATTTAAGGATAATCTGGGGGTACCTGGGTGGTACAGTCAGTTAAGTGGCTGACTCTTGGTTTTGGCTGAGGTCATGATCTCAGGGTGATGAGATCGAGCCCCGCCTCAAGTTTCATGTTCAACATGGAGTCTGTTTGATATTCTCTGCCTCTGCCCTTCCCCTAACACACACTCTTTCTCTCTCTCTCAAATGAATAAATAAAATCTATAAAAAATAATTTAATCTAAATGAAGAGAAAAAAGAAGGAAGGCAATTAGATGAAGTCAACAGAAATAATCCTGCTTATTAACAGGATTACTGGAATAAAAATTTTTGTGACAGGGCTTTATGTTGTAAGTCATAGTCTATGCATATGCAAAGAATTATTTTTGTTACTAAACAAATAAGAGAAAAAAAGAGATGAGAGGATGTGAGATGCAAAGAACTGATGTTTCCTACCTCAGCCATGAATATCAGTATGACTTTGGCTGCCATTAATTCAAGAAAGTAGCTAAGGTTTCAGGAAGTTGTCTTTAGTCCTTTTGACTCTCCCACCTAAAAATGACACCATTCTTTGAAACAAAATAAAGGTCACTGATGTAGAAACTCATCTCTAGAGGAAAGGGATAGAAAAAGCAAGGCAGCAACAGTGCCAACAGGAGGAAGACTTAACTGACATAGCCAGATGAGCCACAAATTTGAACCAAAAGAAATTTGTTGGGAGAGATTGAGTCTGTCTTTTATCTTTTACACAGCTGGTTGAAGGAATAAACAACTTCTAAAACCATAATCATTGGCTATTTTTATAGAACGCATATAAAAAGAGGAAGACTTTTCAAGTGATTAAATCCTCGTCAGACTTTCAATCCCATGTATCAGACATTGCTTTTTTTTTATTCAGTTTCTTTAATTCTTTATTTGATTCTTAGAGATTGAATTTTCTGTCTATATGGATTTTTCATAGGAATGTATGTATAAAGCAGTAGGTGGCACAAAGATAATTATTAAATTATACTCACTTCTTGGTATCTTTGGAAATGGTAGCTGTAGCAAAAAAATGACATAATGATAATTATTAGCATTTTGGGTACATTTATATGAATAAATATATGAACAAAGTTGAATGGCAGAAAAGGAAAGATCTAAAGACACACACAGTGTATATAAAAATGTGATAATTTTAAAATTAAAAAGTTTAATATCCGAAAATAACATTTTATAAAATGTTCTATTATTTGGCATTATTTTTGATTTGTAAAAAATAATTTGTGTCCAGCTAAATACTATATTAGTTGTAAAATCAAATTTTACTATTACTTTTTGATTATATTATATATGACTTTCCTGTCCAATTGTTATTTAAAAGGACGTTGTAGATGAGCATCACTAAAGCACTTTTCTATAATGCATGAGCTTGTCTTTTTGTGAACTTGTTGTTAATAATATAATTATCAAAATTATTTGAATGAGCTACATTCTGGAAATGTTCTCAGATATTTTTGTCATATGCTTTTTTCTTTCTCCTGATTGTACTTTAAAAAAACTACCAATTCTGATAAAAAAAAA
>NW_023245542.1:0-1913 GCF_002007445.2 Ailuropoda melanoleuca | reverse complement strand
GGAGCAGTGCTGACTCGCAGGGAGTTCCGTATTTGGTGACATGAACAGGAATGTGGTGCTGAAACAAGACTAAGGGGTTTTTTTCCTCCCTATTCTTTAGTTAATTTATCTCATGAAAGTAATATATGCTTGTGAAATTTTAAGAAAGCAGATGATTTTCTCCTTTTTCATATCTACTGAGACTTTAGAGATTATTAAAATGCTATGGTCAACAGTTATCCTGAAGTAGGATTACTTTTAAAAAAGTTAATTCAAAATAACAAAACTTATCATATTGATTTAATAAAACTAGAGTGCTACAATTCAGGTAGGTGTTTTGTTCTTTGTTTTAACTGCTGGTGTTTATTGTAGGTCACTGTTCATCATGTTAGATAGCCTGAACAGCCTCGATGGTTCTACCAGCTCCGTGGGACAAGCCTGGCTGAACCAAGTGCTTCAAAGACATGATATTGCGAGGGTTTTAGAACCATTGCTACTGCTCCTGCTTCATCCCAAAACTCAGAGGGTCTCAGTGCAGCGTGTGCAAGCAGAACGCTATTGGAATAAGGCTCCCTATTATCCCGGAGAAGAGAGTGACAAGCATTTCGTGCAGAATTTTGCCTGCAGCAGTGGTGAATATCACATGGAAGTAGAACAGCTTTATTTAGAATTAAGTTATAAAAATAAAGTGAGAGGTGAACACGGCGGTGATTGGCAACAATGAGGTGTTCTCCATGGGCTTACTTTCTCCCCTCCGCTTGCCCTGGCCGTGCTGCGGTGGGCCGTGTCAGAATGTACTTCGGCAATACCTTGGAGGACTGGGATCTCTCTTATCAGTTGATTCGAGGGAGGAGTCAACACAGCCCTGGGCAAAGACAGTCCTCAGTTTTGATGAAAATACCTCCAGAGTTTAGCTGGCGATTTTGGTCCTGCAAGGCTGTGGAGGCACTTCACCCGGAATGTATAATAAGCTTGTAGTGCACATTTGGATTTCATGAGCCATTTTCTTTCTCTGTGAAATGGGAATAGTAGCACCCACCTTTCTAGGCTTCATTGTGAACCTCAGATGTCATCTCTTTATCACGTGTGTAGGGCAGACTGGCATATTGCAAGTGCTTGTTACAAATTCACTATTCCTAGAGTCCACGCTTGACACGCTGTCACGTGATGCCATCTATAATACAGTGATAATGGCCCCATAGATTAGGTTAGTCTGTTATACTTCAGAGTCCAAAGATGCTCACATATCTCATTTGTATCTTGACAACCCTGTGGGGTCAGTAATAAAAACGTCATTTCCCGGGGCAGGGAGCTGCTGCTGAGGGGCTGTGGCTTCCTCACAGTCCCATGGCTGCTGAGTGACGAGGTTGCGACCGAGCCGGTGTGCTCCTGCTTCATCCTCAGTGTGTTTCTACGGAGGCTTCTTTCCCTTCTCTGCCTTCCTTTCCACTGCATCCCCTGAGTCTTCTCAGAGCGTGCTCTACCCTGCTTAGTGCCCCAATTTCTTTGTGTTAGCGTTTCACCCGTTGTGTTTCCTGCCTGTCTGCGGAATTCTCACCTTGTCTTGAGATCAGCCTCCTTACCTGTGGGGTCATGATGCTTTCCCTGTTTTATAGCATTTGCTCGGTACTACTCATATGGAACTAGCCTTCTGCTCTTTCTAAAAGACTGCCGTCAGCCTAGCATGCCCCTCAGAAAGTATAGAAATGGATGCATGTGTTTGTGACCCCTACTGAGTTCAGACTCTGTAGAAGGCAGTGATGTCTTTTCCTTCTCTCACCGCCGTTGTCTCCAGGTTTAGGGCCTTACTTACTAGGTAATTCATAGATGATGACCGTTATTGAAATCAAGGAACTATATATATATGTGTGTGTGTGTGTGTGTGTGTGTATATATATATATATATATATATATATATACACATGCATATATAT
>NW_023245541.1:0-1913 GCF_002007445.2 Ailuropoda melanoleuca | reverse complement strand
TTGATGGACCCTTGGGTTGCTTCCTCCTTTTGGTCATTGTGAATAATAATGCTACTGTGAACATGGGTCTACAAATATCTCTTTGAGACCCTGCTTCCCAATATTTAGGATATACAGCCAGAGGTGGGATTGCTGGATCATAGTGTAATTCTATCTTTAATTTTTTGAGGAACTGCCATTCTGTTTTCCATGCTTCTTTCTTTTTAATAAGAATAGATTTGTTTGGGTTTTATTCTGGCAATGAAAATAATATATGCTCATGGAAAAAGTTATCAAAAGTGGAAAGTGACTATGACCAATAATACCATTACCCAGCAAAAACTACTGTTAATATAGTACGTTGCCTTCCAGATTTTATAATTTTTCCTAGTTTATTACCTTATTCCTCATAATCAATATATTTTAACCGTAAAAATTACTAATGAAATGACCACTTATGAAATTGGTACTCACTGAGCTTCCCTCCCTAATAACACTACCCGTCAATGAGTCTTTGCTGGGCGGTCTCTCACTGGTTGTGGGATATTTAAATGAAATGCAAATTGATTCTAAAGTAGAACTAGAAATATGGCCAAAAGTGCCAAATTTCATTACATTAATGCACTGATTTAAATGACCTGAACTGTGGCTGAGTAGAGATGCTTTTCCAAGTCCCCTGTGATTCTAACGTGCAGCCAGACTTGGGAAACGTGGTAGGTGGACTGTCCATGCTCTCAGCTAAGGCAGCCCGTTCTGGGCTCTAGATCCAGTCCCTCCTTCTGCTCTAGGATGTGGCTCCAGCTGTGTTCTTCCCCAAGGTCAGCAATTTTCTTCCTTCTATTGGATCATTCCCATCACCGTGACTCAAACATGCTGCTATTTCTCCCTCCTCCCCTGAACATCCTTTCCTTGTCTTACCATTATTATCTCCAGGTTCTGTCTTATTTCTCTGCTCCCCTTTATAGGAAAAACCATTAAAAGAATTATCTACTCTTATCTCCACTTCCTCTCTCATTGCAATAAAGCTTTCTTCACCACCTCTCCACGGAAACTGGCCTCATCCAGTGACTTCCAAGTTGCCGATCCAATGGTCTTTCTCAGTCCTTAGCTTACTTGATCTCTTGGCACTAAATTCCCTTTCCCTTCTGCCTGAGACACGTCCTCCACTTGGAGGCCAGGTGGCCATTCTCTTTTGGTTGTCCTCCCTCACAGACCCCTTCTCAGTTTATTATGTGCATTCCTCCAAGTGTCCCCAGCACTGGTCCAGCCATTTGGGTGCCATTGTTGCTCCTGAGATATGTCAACATCAATGCTGGCCCCTGGTCTTTGCACCGGCATTTCCCTCTGCCCAGAGGCCCCCTCTCCATAAGCACCCTCCCCACTTTCTGTAGGTCTTCTCTCAACTTCCCCTGATCAGAGAGTCCTTTCCTTTCCACTCCCCAGGGACTCTCTGAAGCCCTCACCTGGATCTATTCTCCTAGCATTTACCTGCTTGTTTGCTGATTTGCTCCCATCTGTCATCCCCTCTAGAAAGGAGATCCAGGTAAGCCTTTGTTTTGTTCATTGTTTGCTGTATCCTCTGTGTTTACAAAGTCTTGCACGTAATAAATACCTAATAGTTTTTATCCACACACACTTTGTAGGGAAAGTTATGCCAATACATTCCAGTATTCAATGTTTTAAAAATTACTGTATAGCTACCCTTCTATTTTAAACTTTTTAAAGAATAAAATAGAAAATTTGTCAACAGTTTTAGGTTCAATCATTAATATAAAGTCATAAAATACCTTTCTTTATTTCTCTTTTTCACTCCAAAAATTTTTACAGATTTAAATAGGTTTATATCAGACGGCTACTCTCTAGTATTCCTTATTCTGATGTAGCAAGATTTTATATATTTCCAAAATGTATTCTTTTTTTAATAATAATTTTTT
>NW_023245540.1:0-1913 GCF_002007445.2 Ailuropoda melanoleuca | reverse complement strand
TTGCGTATAACACCCAGTGCACCATGCAATACGTGCCCTCCTTACTACCCATCACCAGCCTATCCCATTTTGTCAAGCTCTGTGAGGCACACTGAGGAGAGGATGGATCAGGTGCAACCACATCAGGAAAGTAGGAGTTGATGAACGGCCAGACTGGTGTCCGAGGAAAAGAATTCGAATAGGTTTTAACATCTCTCTGGGTAATTTGGGACAAGTGACTTAATCTTCAAGCCTCAGTTTCCCCTCTGATTCTCTCCCAGCCTTACAATTTCGTAGGAGTTCTAATCCCAGACACTCTGCTGATCATAAGACCCCTCTCCTAATGCCTACTGTTAACCCTATGTGTCTTCAAATACACTACCGCTGCTGATTTTATTTCTACCACTTGAGTACTGGAAAACCCATATTAAAAAAACATTGATTTTCTCCACAACGGTGAGTCAGAAAACAGGTTCTGAATTGCTTTACACATACACTGGATGTTTATCTAATTATAAATGGAAATAATACTGTGCCAGTGAGAAAAACGAAGCTAGGAACTATCAAGAGAATCTGGTCATATTTCCAAATACCATTACATTCTTTAATATTTTGGCTTCAAATAAGCTTCTAATAGTCGGGGAGTTGATTTTTCTTTTTTAATATTCTTGCCGCTCACTTGATTCAGAAAATCTCCTGTTGCTATGGAAGTCAAATGGGCTTTTCATCTGTTTTAAAATCCTCTCTCCGTGCCTTTACAATTAGAAGTCAGACCTAATTATAATGCTAAGCATCTGAGTGTGAGATCTTGTATGAAATAAAGAATACTTTTTCTGATTCAGTTTATTATTCTACCAGACTTTAACTCTTTCCCATTCTTTCACATGCTACTTGAATGAGACTGAAGTGTATCTAAAATCAATTATATGAGTTTAATTTGCCCAAGCTCAGGGTAAAATTGTATTATTTTTTTCCTGAGCATCTGGTTATTCTAATTAATTTTCTCTTCCTTATCAGGGGATTTAATGATTCAATTCCATGCCCTTCTTTTTCCGAGTGCGTCTGAGCGGTATTGTTAGCCAGAGTTGTCTCCATGGCTGTTATGCAGCTCTGACTTGGGATGAAGAAACTGAAGTAGCGTGCTGAGCAGGCGAAGAGGGATGAGGTCATGCCACTGAGCAGTGACTGTCACCTTCACTCTGCCCTTGGTTTTGTAATGTAACATGTGCACACACAAATGCATGCCTCCTTATAGGTATCCTTATGTTAGAAATGGGTGGCAAGTGAAGATGAGGGAATATTCCACATTTTTTAGCCTAGTCTAAATTCAGCTCCTTTGCAGAGCTTGATCTGAGTAACCCTTTAAATATGAGCCCTCTAATTACTCCAGATTCACTTAACACTTGGCTACTTATGTGCCTGTGCTGTCAAAGCAAAGTCACAGGCTGACATCCACACAGGGAAGACAAGTTACAAATGCATGGACTTGTGGCACAAGATCCAGGCATACATGCTCATGACTGGCATTCAGGGAAATGTCAGACCTGCTTTAAAAATGGAGAATATGATGTGAGTGCCTGGAATTAAGAATGGAAACATATTAAATCTGAAATGGTGTGTATAACACCTGTCCACGGAAAGTGTAAAAATGTCCCTGGTCCACTGCAATCCCCAGTGGGTTTGTCTACTCTTCTAAGGTACATGCTGGGGACACGGCTCAGCTTCAGACACTGAGCATCTGCCAATACTGAAAAATGTGTGGGAAAACAGATACATGAAGGTGAATACATCCCTGTGGAAGGATACTATCACCACCAAAAACTGCACTGAGGCTAATATCAATCGTGCAGAAAGCTTAAATCAACAACCCATCCCTGTGCTTCCGGTTTGCCTTTAGTTCCCAAGGCTAAATCTTTTTTTTTTAATGTTTTTTT
>NW_023245539.1:0-1912 GCF_002007445.2 Ailuropoda melanoleuca | reverse complement strand
TGTGTTCCCTCTCTCGCTGGCTGTCTCTATCTCGGTCAAATAAATAAATAAAATCTTTAAAAAAAAAAAAAGAGAGGGCTCATTCTTTCCTTTGCTAGATACTCAAAATGGGAACTGATCACCTTACTCTAAACAGGAACTGAGATCAGTTAAGACCATAATTCAGCTTAAGGAGGGTTCGATATATCTCTAATTTGCCTCCTCCTAGGGTGCAACCCCGATCCTTTCAACTGAGCCTATGGTATTCACAGGGACTCTCTAGCCTGATAAGTCCTGAATATTAATCCTTGACTCCTCAGTGTGGCAAGACTTAATGGGAACTGTTTTATTATTATTATCATTATTGTTATTATTGCAGACTTATTTATGTCCAATGCTACCGCAAATTAATTACTATGCAAGTCAGTCACAGAAATAACTTACCATTTTATTTAGCAATTTTGAAACACAGTTGAGCTTTGAACCATGCAGGGGTGATGGTCACCAACCCCTGGGCAATTAAAAAATCCACATAAAACTTCTGACGCCCCAAAACACTTTACTAGTAGCTTACTGTGACAAGGGGCCTTAATGATAACATAAATAGTCAATTAACACATATTTTTATGTTATATGTATCATATACAATGTTCTTATAATAAAGTAAGCTAGAGAAAACAAAATGTTATTAGGAAAATCATAAGGAGAGACATTCCAAGATGGTGGAGAAATAGGAGACCTTACTTTTGTCTGGTCCCAGGAATTCAGCTAAGAGAGCTATCACATCATTCTGAACTCCTATGAACTGAACCAGAGCTCTAAAAGAATCCAATTTTACAAATAGAAAAGCGACCACTTTCTGCAAGGTAGGAGGTGTGGAGAAGTGAATCCTAGGCGATATACTGGAAGATAAACCGCGAGAGTAGGGAGCAGTGGAAAGCCGGCTACCAGAAAGTAATATAGCAGTGGAATGCAAAATCAGAACCTTTAGAAGTCTGCTCTGGTGCTGGACGTCCCTGCCTGAAAGGTACTCAGGTGGCCAAGCAGGGAGGAACCCTAGGTGGGACAGTGTGTTCTCAGGATCCCAGGGGTCACAGAAAGAATGGGGGACCTGAGTGCAGCAGAGTTCCAGCACTGGAGTGGGAAACCAGGCTTCAATCAGCGAGCGCAGGAGTGGGCTTTCACAACAGTGCTGTTATAAACCACAAATCGCAGAACGGCTGGGCAACCGCTCTCTGAGCAGGGCACCAGCAAGTGGCAGAACCACAGCAAGACCACCCTCCCTCACCAGAAGGAATGGTGCGGTAGGAGTCTGCAGGGTTTAGAGACTCGAAGCAGGGTCACATGCCTAAAACAGAAATGCTCAGTCATGGGCTAGGTGAGCACGAAGTGCAGATGGAGACCAGGGACGCAGGAAAGATTGACTGTTTCTCCCCAATGGCACACTGAGCAGTGGGGGGCGAGAACTTTCAGCTCTGGGGCTGGAGATTGGGGGGCTGCTATTTCCATTCTCAACCTCTAAAACAGCTCAAAAAGCCTTCAGGGAACAAAAGACACAGACAGCAATCTGGGGCCCATTACGTAGCCTGACTCCTGGCATGGGGCGGTGCAGTTCCTCCTGGGGCAAACACACCTGAGAATCAGCACAACAGGATCCTCCCCCAGAAGATCAGGAAGAACAACCAGCTAAGACCAAGTTTACCAATCACAAAGAACTGCAAAACTCCATGGGGTGACTGGGTGGCTAAGTCGTTAAGCGTCCGTCTTTGGCTCAGGTCATGATCCCAGGGTCCTGGGATCGAACCCCACATCAGGCTCCCTTCTTAGCAGGAAGCCTGCCTTTCCTCTCCCACTCTCCCTGTTTGTGTTTCCTCTCTCACTGTCTCTCTGTCAAATAAATAAAAATCTAAAAAAAAAAAAAAAAAAACTGCAG
>NW_023245538.1:0-1912 GCF_002007445.2 Ailuropoda melanoleuca | reverse complement strand
ATACAAATTAATCTCCATTGAAAGCACTTCTCAATTATTCTACTGCCAAAAATCCAGGAATTGACAAAATTCTTTGTTAGTAAGGCTGTGGGGAAATAAGAAGTCATATATTCCAGGTTGAATGGAAAAATTGTTCAACTGCTATGGAGAGGAATTTGGTAATATCTGGTTATATCGTATTACATTTGGCACAGGAATCCTAATTCAAGAAAACTATCTTGAAGACACACTTGAAAAAATAACAAATGATTTACCCAATGCTATACCTCACAGTACTTTAATAGCAAAAAGACTAGAAACAATCTAAATACAAATTAAAAGAGAAATGGTTTCACCTGCGATGAAGTGTCATGCAGTTGCAAAGGAAATGGGTTAGCATTCTATTTATTCACATGGGTGGAGTTAGATTTTTACACTTTCATATGTCACAATGTCTAGCATCAAGTGAAAGTAGGAAACTATTCAAAGCATAAATAGCATGCTTCCTTTTGTGAATGCAAGTAAGTATACGTTTACAATTGCAGAACAAAACAATTTGAGTTACCCAAATTTAGCTGTCAATGGCATTCTGGAAGACTGGTATCCTGCAATCCCCCCTCCTCTAAAAGAAAATACTCCAGAGATATTAATCTCCTCATCAGGCCGTACTCTTGAAATCTGGACCCAGTTATGGTATCCCAGGCCATTTCTAAAAGATGAGTCCAGGAGTTCTTTGAGGCATATGGACAACCCCACAAGAGGGTGAAATGTCACAAAGTCCCTGAAAGGGAGTATTGGGGACTATAGTATTGCTTGATCCCAGTCCCGTTCACTAGAGGGGGACTTAGACAATGTCTAGGGAAGACAATTCTAGACAAATCTAGAGAATTGCAGTGCCTCCGGAGATGTGGGACCCAGGATAGGGGCCCTGCTTATCCAGGTCTAAAACCATTAATGTGGGGCAGACTGGGATAGAAGTGAATTCTATATATTTTTCACAAATCAGTCTTACTGTCAATAATAATATTGGTATTGCTATGTCAAAACCATGACATTTGCAGCCAATTGTGTTATAATGTGATATATATTAAAATCACCATGCTACGCAAAATAAAACAATAAAACAAGAGAAAAATAGGGTTAGGAACATAACACTAAAAAACTTTGCAAATAATGCATTTAAAAAAAGATAGGAAACTACTAAAAAGAGTAGCGCAAGTTTAGGCCTGTTGAATGGTTAGGAAACCAATGTTACAGTGCATATGGTGTTTTACTTTGAATAAGACCCAACATTTGTGGAAATGGACATTGCAAAGTTTGCAGGTTGAGAGTTATTGAGAGAGAGTGGATAGATGGTTATCTGAAATTGGAAGGAACATTATTGTGCTAGATGAATGGGGCTTAAAATATAGGCAATCACCTAAAGTATCTGGTAAATGTTTGAAGTATGTGGGCTTTTTGTTTTTTGTTTTTGTTTGTTTGTTGTATTTCTATGTGGATCAGTTCAGCCAGTGGCACTTGTCTGCATTTACCTAGTGTTTCTTGCAAATGCAATCATGCATAAGCAAATGAGAAACTCACATTTAAACTCAAATTGTTCCCTAATATATAAATAATATTGGAACAAATAGACATTTTCAAAATAAGCATCGTGGCAGAACTGACTATGTAGTATTTTAAGGCAAAGCAAATAATTATAGTAATATTGTTAGGAACCAAGATTTCATTGTAAGAGAATAAGATAAAAATTTAAAAAAACTTGCAATGGTAAATATAAAAAGTAAATATTAGTGTTAATTTGGAATTGTTTCCTTTTTTAAAAAACATATATTTTTTAAAGATTTTATTTATTAAATTGACATAGAGAGACAGCCAATGAGAGAGGGAACACAAGCAGGGGGAGTGGGAGAGGAAGAAGCAGGCTCCCAGCGGA
>NW_023245537.1:0-3237 GCF_002007445.2 Ailuropoda melanoleuca | reverse complement strand
CGCTGGGGCACTTTTAATTCTTTGGAGGGAATTCAGGGAGGTGTCCTCAGGGTGCTTCTCTCTCACCTCTAAAGCAATGCTATGGGTTCACTCCAGGCCTTCAGGAGAAGAGGGAAATATGCAAGGAGGAACTCCATGTTGGTTCTNGGAGAAGAGGGAAATATGCAAGGAGGAACTCCACGTTGGTTATCTTTTGCTAGTATTTGTGCTACTTCCCCCCTTCTAAACAGGTGCGTATTACTCCAGAGCATGCTTTCACCTTCCTCTCCTGCTCTTCTGTTCTGTTTTTCTTCTTTTCAACTCTTCTTACTTCCCTTTTCTCCTCAAAACCCCAAGTAGTGGATGAGTAAGGAACTACACTACCTTTTGCATGTTCATAGTTTGCTTTTTGAAACTTGAAGGCTGTCTCCTAGTTGCAGCACTTGGAGTTTACATAAGTCAGTCTGTGTTCCCGCTATTCATTCCTCCCCTTAGAAAGGATCTATGCCCCCAACTGCAGTCTTTNGCAGTCTTCAGTAAATACTTTTAAAATGATAGTCATCTGTAGACAGGCAAGTATTCCAGACCATAAAAGTTCAATTAAGGAAGGCTCTTTTGAGTTAACTATATCTTGCAAAAGAAACCAACAGAGGTGTGCACTGTCCACAGGGCCCTTTTAGGCAATGAGGTGTATTTTCCTGGACTCAGATGTAGATCTTAATGTGGGAACCATTCTCTGTCTGGCTAGCATCTGCTCTTCTTTTCTTGCTTAGACATTTAATAAGTGGGATAAAAGGGAAAAAGTCAAAGTTTTGAAAGAAAAATGCTTAGACCAGTTGTCTAGGCAAGAGAGCAGAGTAGTCATACTACATTCTTCTTAACAAAAATCAGAATGATTAAAAACAAAAACAAGTTAGTATCCAGATCAGGTACAACCACCACTCACCTTCTGAATTCCAATTTTATATTCCTTCCCACATTCATGAGTAATAATGACGTACTTTCAGCTTTGTTGGAAACCCTATTTGTATATTTTACAAGGTCATTACCTTCAGTAACAGATACCTGCTCTGAGCCCATCAATTACCACCTCTGTCCCCGCACACATTAGCACACATACACACCACTGATTTGTACTTTCCTATAAAATTACTCTTTCCCTTTTTAATTAGAATGTTTTCAGAAGAAAACCCTATCGTTAAGGCCATGTACGCTTCTATTATAAATACCTGTTGCCAGCCATTATTTATCTCCTGATGAATTACTTTAGAAGATTTTTTAATGCTTACTTATAGAAGTGGGATTTCTTTTCCTTACTTGTGATGCCCCCACCTTCATACTTACTTAGCCCACTTTGAATTCCACATAATAAGAAAATGTTCCCTTTTCTTCTGCTTCAGGGGACTTAGATGTGATCTGTCCTCATTTAGTACGAAGATTTTTTTCATACTTTAAGGTGGAAACTTTCTGTATGCCTGGACCTCACTGCTCAAGAATTTCTTGGCTAATTGTGAGGGAAGAATATAAGAATGTTGGGTAGAGGGGCGCCTGGGTGGCATAGCGGTTAAGCGACTGCCCTTGGCTCAGGGTGTGATCCCGGTGTTGTGGGATTGAGCCCCACATCAAGCTCCTCTGCTATGAGCCTGCTTCTTCCTCTCCCACTCCCCCTGCTTGTGTTCCCTCTCTCGCTGGCTGTCTCTATCTCTGTCGAATAAATAAATAAGATCTTTAAAAAAAAAAAAAGACTGTTGGGTAGAAACACCTGAATAGTCTCTGAGAACAAAACACCTTAACATTGCATAAATATCTACAGTTGCATAACCATTTTAGTGACTGAAGTGCTGCAAGTCATCCAATAATATTGTGGTTTAGTAATTACACAGTTGTGGATTTATGCTGCTTTTGAGTTGGGGAGACGTCCTGGTGCATACAGGCCAATCCTTTTTTGTGTCATTATATATAAATGTATACATCCACTTAGCAATTGAACCGTAATACCTCCCAGCATAACATACTTAGAAAATTTTAAGTTAGGTAGTGCTAAAGTGAGTGTTCCTGTACTAGGTTTCCTGCTTATCTCATGGATGGCAGAGAATTTGGGATTCCTAGTTAAGATACCATTCATCATGTAGTACATGCACGTGAGGAGCAGTTCATTATACAAGGACAATCTTTAATTTTCCTCTTCTTGACATCAATTAAATTGAAATAGTCACATTCCTAAAAGGGCAACAATATGTCAAGAAGCCCAAATTATAATTTCTTATATTATTTATACCCTTAATCAGAGCAGAGACAATTAGTTGAAGAGTCTGGCTCCTAATTCTCAGAACTAGTTTGAATCTTAAGATTAGCTCCTGCCTTTTGGAACTTGTCCTCTGTTTGACTGAACCTGGTGGACCTCTCAGAATGTGGGTCTTCATTGTGCACTTACTCCATGCTCTATGCAAGATAAACAATCAACTACTGTGGGCTTTACAAACATGAGTGAGAGATGGGTCCTGTGTTCATACTGTTTACAGTCCAGTTTGTATAGGCCACCTCAGTTCATTCCTATCTTGTAGGCTGGGGACAGGACGAAGTGGCCTTAGAATCAATCACAATGCTCTCTACTTTCCTACAGCCCATGCTTTATCTCTGTTGTAGCTATGTTATTTGTATGTTGGCTTTCCTGAATGCACTGTGATCTCCAGAGAACAAGGGCTGGGTCTGATACATGTCTGTAGGGCCACAGAGTCAAGGATGTGCTTTGCAGAGGGTAGGCTCTCAAAAAATGTGTTTAAATCAAAGAATGTATTTGCTTGCTTGGCCTTCCTAATTACAGTGAGTCAGCTTGTTTTGTACCAATATGGTGGACTTCACCAATATGGTGAAGCTGGTGGACCTTTGCCCAGAGGGGTCCACACTTAAGATTGTCTTGGATGTTCTTCATTACTGTTGCAGGAAGAGAAAGTAGAATGAGACTGAATAAGAAGTCAGAAACAGCAGGAGTTTTGTCTCAGCTGTCATTAATTACTTACTTGACCTTGGGCAAGGCACTTAAACTCTATCTCAGTTTCTTCGTCTGTGAAATGGGGGATAATAATGACTGGCTTGGCTGTTTCCCATGACTGCTTTGTGAATCAAATGAGATAATGTACTTAAAAGTGTTCTGAAAAGCCTAAAGCACTGCACAAGTGCAAGGTATTATTTTGCAAAGAAATCTTCCTTTTAATTCTTGCTTCCACAAACACTTTATCACACACCTCCAGGTTCCTG
>NW_023245536.1:0-1911 GCF_002007445.2 Ailuropoda melanoleuca | reverse complement strand
GGGGGGGGAAAGCTAGCCACATTATTAAAGAATCCATTACTACTTTACTGCAGTGGTTCTGCTCTCTAGGGAACAATTTCTGGAGACATTTTTGGTTGTCACAGCAGGTGGAGGGGTGCTAGAGCACATAGAGGATGGGGGCCATCGATACTGCTAGACATGCTAGAGTATACAGGACAGTCCTGTTAACAGAGAAATGTGCAGCCCGAAACGTCACTTAGAACTTGCCCAACTGATCTGAAACGTCACCCTATACCAAATTCTTAGAAGTATTTAGATCTGTTTCTGGATCCTGTTTTCTTCCATTGAGACATACTCTCAGATCGGTACTGAATAATTTATTCTAATTTTATACTGTGTTTTAGTATAGGGCTTATTACTTTTAAAATGATCACTTTTAAAAAACTATTTTAGAATTTCCCTGGCTTGAATGGTATATTTCAAAAGTTTGTATGGAAAATAATCTCTCTGTAGGTATTCATGTTTAATTTTTGTTTAAATAGGAAGTACAGGATGAAAACAAATTGTTCAAATCTGAAATCGAGCAACTTAAGCAACAGAACTACCAACAGGTAGGTACTATTAGGTAGCTTGCCTTTCACTTATGTGGGAAAAAGTTATATAACCCTCTATTGTCTGTAAGTATTAACCATTAACCTTTTTATGGAGACTGAAGTATCTTGTTTTATTTATAAGTGTTTAGAAGATGTCCTTCAAAAAATAATTTGCTATGCCACATCCAAGATAAAATAATCTTTTATAAGGCATGTGCAAATAATATTACTATCTATATTCCAGCTCTTTTATGTATCTGAGTGTTTTCAGATCCTCCAGAATGCTTTTCTTATTAGCAAGTCAGTTAAAATCCTATTGAGGTCAGTTTAAATGTAGGTGTATACTGTATTTCCCTCGTCCCTGCCCCCCAGATTTAGTATTTGGAGAGAAACTAGGAAATGTGTAATGTTACAAATAATAGTTGACCACTATTTAAGATGCTTTTTCAAGGTGTAATTCTGCTTGGTAAAAATAAAATGGAAATGTGTAATTTTTTTTTAAAGATGTTACCACAATACAGTTTGATTTTTCTGAACGTATATAAACTAGAGAGTATTATGAGGGGCCAAAGAATGTGTTCTCAACAAGAAGATTATAGTATAGTAGTTCAGTTTGGGAGATTGTAGTCATTAAGGAATGTAAATACTATATGTGAAGGTCTGTGTACTTATATGTAAAATTTCTGTTTACGTGCAAGTTAACTTTTCTTAGTTTTTCTTTTGACTTCAGCTTATGGTATTTTTTGGGGCCTTTTGGAAGCTTAATATAGTCACATAAGAATTGTACAGTGGAAAGATTTAGGGCATTAACTCAGTGCTTTATACATAGTAGAAAATTGATAAATAATTGTTAAATGAAGAGTTTATGTAGTGAGAAGGAAGATTTGATTTAGTACTTAGTACATTTTATAAATTTATACGTATTTTTATTATAATTACTTGGTGACAGGCATACAGAATATATAGTATTTTTACCTTTGTTTATATCTGAGAAGAGCTTAATTTTTTGTAGTCTTATAGAAAAGCTTTGTTTTGAAATAACATTTAACTCTTTTAATAGGCACCATCTTTTCCCCCACATGAAGAATTATTAAAAGTGTAAGTAATAATTTTGATTCACAGTTTGGAAAGTGGTAATCATTTTTATGTGCTAAACAGTTCTCAGATAAGAATTTAATGTGACTTCAAATGGCACCTAATTTTTCCAGTTCTACTTGGATTTCTTGAACTACAGGTCACTATGTTTAGCTGTGCCCTTGGCTGAACTGATGTACATTTTTATGGTATTTGGGGTTTTGTTGAGGGAAATTTTGAGGTTTTTAGGCATTTAGAAAACATCTAGTAAAGTTAAAATAGA
>NW_023245535.1:0-522 GCF_002007445.2 Ailuropoda melanoleuca | reverse complement strand
GTAAATATCAAAAAGCTCGTTTTAAAGTTTATAAAGAAGAAAGTTGGTGGACTCACATTAACTGATTTCAATGGCCTAATTAAGAACCTAGAATAGTAACGTTAATGTGGTATTGGCATAAGGATAGACNGGTCTAATTAAGAACCTAGAATAGTAACGTTAATGTGGTATTGGCATAAGGATAGATGTAGATGAATAAAAATTACAGATACCACAGAAATAGTCTTAAATGTGGGAAATGTAAGTACAAATACACACACATAAACTTATGTACTATCTACAAAATAGACATTTATCCATTTTCTAAGAACAATGGAAATGCTATTCAGTAGAGAAAGGATAATCTTTTCAATAAATGGTGCTAGAATAACTGGATTCTGCTTTTCAAAAATTTAAACGATACATATCCCATCCTGTCTATGAGAACTAACACCAAATGAACCACAAAATAAAAATGTGAAATTTAAAAATTTCTAGAAGAAGGCATATGAATAAATCTGTCTTACTTTGAGTTTGGATATT
>NW_023245534.1:0-1911 GCF_002007445.2 Ailuropoda melanoleuca | reverse complement strand
GATATTCTTCAGCTTGACTGGCAATCGTGCCCTTCCTTTGGCCTCAGCTGTAACATGACTTCTTCTCCCAGTGTGCCCTTTGTTGAATATGGTTGTTATTCTTAGGTCCTTTATAGTGATTCTAGAACAAAAACAAAAACAAAGAATTTAAAAGCTATCTTTTTTAAAGCCGTAACACCAATTCTCAAAAAAAAAAAAAAAAAAAGCTCTAACATTTCAGGTTGTCATAGGGGCCTAAGAAATGATACTTGATCAAATCCAAAAACCGTGAAGAGGAGGGAAACTCTTTAACCTAACTTTGTCACACTACACAAAGACTTTGGTGATTGTGAAGTTTGTCTTCAAGTTTAACAAAAGTGTATTTGGTGAGTTTGGGTATATGACAAATATTTATGGGGAAATCAAAAAAGTCTTAGCAGGTGATGAATATCAAATAGATTCATTCTTTGTCTCTCTTCAGAAATTCCCTAACCTAGTACCAAACATATTTTCCTAACAAGATAACATTCAAAACTTCTCTGATACTTATTTTTCTGGCAAAATATTAAATCGATGAGGTGAGTGTAGTACCTAAAGGCTGCCACACTGAGGCATGTGATGCATTGTTTTGTAACTGGCTTTCAGATCACAATTACTAGTCTTCCTCATAAGGAACAATAGTAGTCTAGAAATTAAACTTGTAAAGCCCAGGTGGAACTTGATTAGTAGGCATCTCCTTTCCTGCGCATATGGGTGGTGTAAATTGATGGCTAAAAAGAGCCCCACACATTAGAAGGAAAGCACACCCCCTACTTAATGGTTATCATATGTTAGAATAATAGGAAATAGTCACATGGTCATCTTTTTTCTAGAAACTCCACCTAAACTACAAAAGAGAAATGATCTGTCCTACTACTTAAAGCATTCAAGCAAGGAGATCTCTCAATTGTCCTATTCAGTACTGAACAGTCATTACATTGTGATCATTCTTGCTTTGTCTGACCAGATGGGAATGGCTGCAATTCTTAGAGAGTTATAAAAATCACAAATATAGCATATGCAATACAATGACACCCTGTTTATTTGTCAGAGAAAGAACATGTTCTGGCAAGTCTTGGAAATTAAATCCACTCCAGAATAGAATACCAGAAAACAGCTTTCTAATTTAATACATAATTTGAATATAAAGAGCTTTAAAATGAGTCCATGTTAATGACCGCAAGATAAATAAAACAAAATTTGAGAAAATTATTTAAAAAAGATCACAAATCTAAAATAATGTTCTTTAACACAACTCTCCGTGATTAAGAAAACAGGCAAATTTTTAGCAAGAATATAGAATAAGCAATGTAACGGACTTAATCTACTAAACACATATAGAATCCATACCCAATAATCAGAGAATACATATTCTTTTCAAGCCCAATTGAAACATTTACAAAAATTGACTATACCCTAGACCACAAAACAAGGTTCAAGAAATACTAAAGAGTCTATATCATATAGACCAAATTTTCTGACTGTAATGCAGTTGTTAGAAAGTATTGATGAAAATGTGACTTAAAGGAAACTCAATATAACATGTTTAAAGAAATGAAGGAGAATGTTCAATATTTATAACTAAATGGAAATAAAACTATTATATATCGAAACATATGGAATGCAGCTAAGGTAGTACTGAAGAAGAATTTATAGTTTTAAATAAATATATTACAAAAGAATAAGATCTCCAAATTAATGAGATAAGCTTTCAACTCAAATTAGAAAAGGAAAAAGAGATTTAGCAAAAACAACAAATAGCAGAAACCAACGAAACAGAAAGCAAAGATAAAATCTTTCTTATCATATCTTCATTTTATATTTAATTTTTGCTCTAGGCCTAGATGGTTTGCTCCCCAAATAATGAGTAATATAACCCTGATACCAAAACCA
>NW_023245533.1:0-1910 GCF_002007445.2 Ailuropoda melanoleuca | reverse complement strand
GGGGGCTGGGTTAGGGTGCTGGGGGCAGAAGGGACTCGCGGGAAAATGGCTGGTGGCCATGGCCAAGGGAAGGGGCAAGGGTGCCGCGTCTATCAAAATAATTTATGATTAGCAGGAGGTTTGGAAATGGCCAATGGGTGACTGGAGAATGGTCAGTGGGGGGACTGGAGCAAGAAGATGGGAGGTTGGGGAAAAGTCAGTTGCATTGGGAAATGGCCAATGGGAGGCTTATCATCAGAGGATGGTCAGTGGGGACTTGGGATGCTCAGCTGAAGAAGGGGAATAGATGGTGGGACCGCAGGTGGTTAGCAGAGTTGGGGGTTAGTTGGGGTTGTGCTAGATACGCTAGACTGTTTTTAGGGGGTGAGGGTGGTCAGGGTCAGTGGGGAATGGTTAGGGTTAGTGAGTAGGGACTGGCCAGGGTCAAGGAGTATAGAATGATCAGGGCTGCTGGGGATGGTCAGAGTCTGGAAGTGAAGGATGGATAAAGCCAAGGGATTTCAGAGAGCATTTGAGAGGTGGGGTACGATCAGGGTCCAGGAGGTAGAGATGTTCAGGGCCTGGGAGGTTGGAGATGGTCAGAATTTGGGAGATGGGGGTGATCAGAGTGGGGAAGTAGAAATCGATCATGGTCTGAGGACGTTGGAGTGTGTAGGGGGCTATCAGTGTCATGGTAGGGAGCTGTCAGGGTGGGGGGTATCGGACAGTGAGGACTGATGGGGTGGGTGTGTACCCTCCACGGTGACCATGGCAGTACTGTAGTATTCAGTGGGGTCTCCATCCTGCATGGCCACCACGGTGTACTCTCCACCGTCACTGAGCTGTGCGTCCTCAATGACCAGCTCTGCCCGCTTGCCCTCGTGGCTCATGCTGTACTTGGTGCCACGCTCCAGCGGCTGCCCGTCCTTCTTCCAGTGCAGCATCACATCCTTGGACGTCAGCTCACACTCAAGGCATGCGCGGCTCCTCTCTTTCACACGTACGTTCTTTAGGGTTCTCACAAACTTGATGGGGATGCCTGTGGACAGACATACCTGGATCCGACCCAACTCCGACATCCCTTTCTGCAGCTACATGCTGCTTTGCTCCTCTTTTTCATCCCAGAAACACAGGGACTTGTGACGTGGGATGTGTTTGTGTGCAACAGGCAACCCAGAGAGGTAACTGGCCGGGAGAGTCCCAGCTCTGCCCCTTATTTGCTAGCTGACTGTATGCAATGCATTCACTCCCCGAGTCTCAGTTTCCTCATATGTAAAATAGGATAACAACTTTTACCTCCTCACAGCATGGCAGTCAATATCTCTAATGCCCCTTTGGAACTCCAGCCAAAACTGCATTGTCTTTCTGGTGCCCGGGCCTTGACACATGCTGTTCTCTCTGCTGAGAATTTCCTCTCTTCTTCTCCCTTGGCTGAAAGCTGAACTCCTTTTTGTTCTTCTGGGTAAGAAGAAGCTTGGCCATCCCCTCATCACATCCTTTCTGACATCACCTAGTGGTGCCCCTTCTTTGGGTTCCCACAGCCTCTGTGCCTCCCTCCATCACAGCCATGATGATGCCATGTCACACGTGTCAAGGGCGGTTCACATGTGTGACGTGCTTCTGGCGTACCCACCACCATGCGTAACTCTGCAAAAGTGCTCTCATGTAAGAACACGCATGGTTAGGAGGGATGTGCTAGAATATATGAGATTAGAGCCAGAAGGGCTACTAATTTCGTGACCCACGACCTCCAGCTGATAATAAGACCCCAGTGTGTCTTGACCCCTTGCTTGAGAACTTATGTTCTGATTCCATTTTCACCCCTGCCTCCTCCACGACTCTAGGAGTTAGTGAAGAGAATGCTGTGTCTTTCTAGTACCCATCTCCGGGCTTTGCAAGGAGACATGGATGGATGGATGGATGGATGGATG
>NW_023245532.1:0-1910 GCF_002007445.2 Ailuropoda melanoleuca | reverse complement strand
TTATTTAACTTTACTAGTCTTCCTGTGTAAAATGGGAATAATGCAATCAGGTGAAAATGCTGAGGATTAAATGAGCGGGTATTTTTAAATGCCTTGTCCCAACACTTTTCACATGCTGATTCGCATCAGAATCTCCTCATGTCTCATTACGATGAAGTTTCTGATACGTAGGTCTGGGCATGGCCTACAATTGTGCATTTCTAACAAGCTCGTAGGTGATATAGATGGCCTTCCCCTGGCATTGGAAGACTTTACCCAGGTCAGTGAGTCGGTAACTCCCTTTCTTCCTGTAAGCGATGTCTCCATTTTCGTTGCTTTAGGGGTTTGGATTTTGGTCAACAACTGTAAGTATTAATAGTACTGCATGAAAGATTCTGAGAATTACCACAAAGAATGTGACTCAGGATGTGCATACTAGAAATCGGATGAGCCCCCATGTTTATGGGCTTTATATATTCACTCAATAATAAAAGCAACCTAGGTTCCTATTGCCTGAACTTCCATTCCAAAGGGTGGGTAGACAGGCATCTGGGATTATAAGCGGCAACCAAAGTCTCATGGTGCAGTGCTTTCCAAAAGCGACTGTCCCATGTGTCATTTCCATGAAACGGGGCAAAGAAAACAAACTGGAACCAAAAGAACTGAAACCAGGCAAAATAGGCTTTCAGGGTCAGATGTTTTCACCTGTAAATATCTCTTGAGCCAACGGTGGAAGGAGACCTACAGGGCAGTACACAGGCAGAGAGGAAGTTTTGTTGTGAAATTTATTTTATGGGCAGTTATAATGAAAATGTATCTTTATCATTCCAAGTCAATAATGATATTCAGCAGTCGTCTTTGTCCTCCCTTCACTAAGGATTGCTGCTGGCTATTAATATTTTCAAACATAATGAAAGATACAACGAATCTAGGTATATTGAAATAAAATTAAATCCTACTCAGCTCTAAATACTGTTCGTTTTGAGGTGACATGATGATGTCTGGCTAACAAGCATGGTACACACACACTAGTCACTTTGTTTCTTTGTACCCAAACAGATAGTGTCACCTCACACTGCCAAGCAGCTACTCAAAAACAATCAAGAAACAGATGCATTTTCAGTGGTGATTTAGGGAATTCTTGCAAGCAGGCTTTTAGCAATCCTTCACAAGGCACCTTCATCATATTTCATGAAGCTTGAAAAACACTCTGTCATCTTTTAAGATCCTTAGTACTATCTCGCACATCATGTTATTTCAAATCAATCATTCCATATCCTGGAAACAGTTCCTCCATGAGGCTTTAAAGCAGCTTTGATCCAGTAGTAGTATTTTTACTGTTATATAGACTGAAAATGCAGACCCTCCAGACTCTTGTTGAACACTTTAAGTTGCTTTCAGATAATTCAAGCAACAACACAAAACATAAAAATAAATACAGATACACACACACACTTAAACTTTCTGCCTTTGCACTTGGCTTAGATAACAGAAACAAAATAAGACTTTTTTTCCCCCTAATTCCTTCAGTGCCTACATTGTCCTGATTCACCGAATATTCGTCACTCCTCTATTTCAGATTGCCCACTACAGATCTTCTATGTGCTTTGTTTTTAACTCCCTTTCTATTAATACATTCTAGGTATACTGAGTTATTTAAAAGTATAGCCAAAGATGACTTCCTGTTAAACATAGTATTAATAATACACTTTAGAACCACTGATTTTAAAGTCAACTAAAAGTCTGTGTTCTTCTATCTTTTGATATTTGCATAGCTGAAATGTCATGATGACCAAAAAAGAGACTACCTTTGCTAGCCAGATAAGCAGCCTTCTTATGTTATGCACCTACCACAGACATGAGCATGTATACAAGCATTCCTTTTTTTTTTTGACATGTAACATTTTATTAGTTTCAGTATACAACATGAT
>NW_023245531.1:0-1910 GCF_002007445.2 Ailuropoda melanoleuca | reverse complement strand
TTGTTAATCTTGTCACTTTTGATCAATATCTCCCCATTTTTCTCATCTCCCAACCTTTGCTAATTTCCACTCTACTCTGTTTCTCTGAGTTTGTCTTTTTCCGATTCCACATGTAAGGGGGATCAAACAGTATTTGTCTTTCTCCCTCTTATTTCCCTTAGCATAATGCCCTCAAAGTCCATCCGAATTGTTGCAAACGACAGGATTTCCTTTGTTCTCATGGCTGAATAATGCCATTGTATATACATACCACATCTTCTTTACGCATATTTGTCTGCCGACATCCATGAGAAGTTTATTTTACATTCACCTATACTTACCCATATTCCCACCAAACTTTGAGACTAATAATCATTTATTAATATACAGCCAGAGAAACCAGGAGAAAACTCTCAGGCTGAGTGTGACAATTTCTGTGGTTTCTCTGCAATGCACAGAATTTTTTTATTTTATTTGAATATTTTATTTGAATCCAGCTCTAAGTGTGTAGCTTTCTAATTTCATGATATAAAATAGTGTGTTACCCTCATGTTCTATGAGGATAAGTCATGCTACACAGTGGGGCTTCAAAAATAGACTTCTCATTGAAGCATGTTGCTAACTTGGAAAACTTGTAATTATAAAAAGCGTTCATTGAAAATTGAGTTAATGCACAGTGGGAGTCAGGTTTGATTTGCCTTCAGTTTCCTCGGGGGAAAAGAAGTCCAGTGCTGAGCATCTCTTGCTTGCTGTTTTCTGCCAGTTTCCCCCAGATCATGCTTACGTGTTTGCCCCAGAGCCTCACCTCACTGAGCCCTCACTGACTTGTGTCCTGCTTTCTCTCCAGGATGAGAGTCTGTGCTAAGTCAGTGTTGCTGTCACACTGGCTCTTTCTGGCCTATGTGTTAATGGTGTGCTGTAAGCTGATGTCCGCCTCGAGCCAGCACCTCCGGGGACACGCGGGTAAGCCCTTTAAGCTCATTATGCACCGCTGAGATCAATTAATAAAACCCTTTCAAACGTCAGAGTCCACATTTTAAACACAGGTAATTGACAAGAGCTTTTGATGGTGTGTAAATAATCAGAGGAAGCATGAGATACATCAGAGCAAAGCAGTTCAATGGTTTGGTGCTGAAAGAGTGTTGTTCTAGACATTTTTAAAAGATGCTTTCCAGGGTTTTTTTTTTTCTCCTTTTCCTTTCCTGAGTACATTTCCATTCTTAGAGTGATTTTTCTCACAGAATCCTGGAAAACCAGCAGCACTTTCTTTGCGTATGTATTACTCCTGTAGCTTCCTTTGAAGGCAGGACACCTTCACTGGTAAACTTAAACAGGGCTAGAGTGAAACTGTCAGATAATCTAAGACCTTTTCAACATATGTGGAGAAAAGATGGTGAATGATTTAAAAAAATAAAGAAGAAAGAAAGGAAAAAAAGCAGTGGTAGCTTTTGCATGGGACCTAAAATAAAATGTGTCTAAAGTTTTAGAGAATCATTCTCATAATTTCTCATAAGACCCTTGTCTATATTTCACTTATTTCTAAAAAAAATAGTTGAAAATAATCACTTAAGTTTATCTGTGCGTGCACATGTATGGGTGTTTCTGCCCTCCCTGCCACCCCCTTTCTTGTTAAATCTACATTTAAAGTGATACAGATTTGGAAACTCCCCAGTGAAATGTTTTCCTGCGCAATTCATATTCGTTTGTAATTAATTTACTGTCATTGCTTCAGTAATTTGAAGTGTGGCAATGCCAGGCTTGCTTGCTTTGACTGTTTAGTGAAAAAATGAATCTTGAACCGTCAACCAGGTATACGTTAGAATAATAAATTCTTAATAAATTCCCACAGGTCTAACGTATGGAGTTTAGCAGGTATCCTTACCTTCAGACATATAGCAGGCTGTGCTTTCCACTCAGTTATTCTGATTTTT
>NW_023245530.1:0-1909 GCF_002007445.2 Ailuropoda melanoleuca | reverse complement strand
GGGGGGGGAGCTCAGCTTTGCCCGCACAGCATGTTCAACTAGTTCTTTTGGCTTCCATTTCCTCATATGCAAAATAAAAACTGCACGTGATTATTTCTGAAGCTCCATCTTTCTTTATGGGCGTATGAAAATAAAAAAGAACTACCTACTGCCCGCTTCCCCTCACCCCCCATGAAACTGAACGTAAATTTTTTGTGGGCAAATTAAATATACTTTAATAATAATAAATGATGTTGAGGTTCCTAAAATGAGCGCTGGGTATTATACAAGACTGATGAACGTAAATTTTAAGGCCCGGCAAACCCACGCTGTCTTCCTTCTCCCGGTGCTGCTCCCGCCACCTTGGGTTTGAAAATGCTCAGAGACCTTCCCTGGGCTTTCCATTTTATGATTTGAACTTGACAGAGTCCAGAGAAGAGGAAGAAAATGTCTCCCTCTTCTCAGGACCATCCCTCTGTCTGCACGTGCTCAGCTGTTAAAATGAGAATAACAATCATTACCATAAGGAAATACTTATCTCCAAGGGATATGGGGAAAGTTCATGAGATAATGGGTCCTGTAGCTAGCTGCCAGGAGGGAGGAGGGGAGCAGCAGCCCCTACCCCCACCCTGGGACAGAGTAACTCTTTCAGGATCAGAAGGAATTGCTCTAGGTCGGAGGAAGGTGGGAGCATCAAGAGCGTAGCATCTCAGGTCAGACGTTTTAAACCTCCAAGAGCTTTGGTTCTCTGTCCTTCCTCCCACCTGCTGCAAGATGCTGGACCAGAGACCCAGGACCTCTGCCTGGACAGCCCCTCTCCCAGAACTTCTATGCCTGGCATCTGTTTGGGATCAATGACAATACTCCGGAAGACACAATACGTGGATATTACCACCCTCCCTGCCCCCAACAAAACTGCTTCTGAGCATGTATTAAAAGAGCTGACTTCTTCAAAATTAGAATTGCATCTCATTGCCCCCAACCCCCCATCCTTTCCAGGCACCCAGGCTAGTGTTGAGAAAGGCCCGTTTTATTTTTAGGTGTGGATACTGCCTCACCTTTCACCCACAGAGAATCTGGATGCTTTTGGCCTGTGGCCACACAGATGTCCTCGAGGCCTTACCACTGCTGTGCTCCATCTGCTTACACCTGCATCATTGCGTTAGCCGCTGTGCGGTGCCCTCCCCGCGCGCCCTGCCAGCCCCCAGCGCGTTCCTGAGCAACCTGCAGGCCCTCCCGCTTCCCAGCATCCGCCCACGTCTACCTGGGTGTGCCGCTGGGCATGGGCTGCTCTGGGGGCTCTCAAAGACCACATTTTGCTTTTTTGTCAAAATGACCTCTGAGGGAGATAAGCAGTCCTATTATTGCCCTGATCTTGAACATGAGAAAATTGAGGTGCAGACAGCATTTTGCCCCGTCTCAGAGCGCTGTGCATGCCAAGACCAGAACTCCAGCCGAGGATTCATGCATCTAAATACAGGGCTCTTTATCTGATACCTTATGTCCTTTCTTCCTTTCTTAGTGATTTTCAGCCTTTATTCTCTGCAGAGTCATCTGTGGGGGAGGAAAAAAATCACGAGCACTTCAGACCATCTGTGGAGACTCTGACTGAGGAGAGCTGGGGCCTGGGGATATGTATTTTCCAAATGGCGATGTGCTTCATCCTAGGGTGACAACCACTGTGCATGCAGTCAAGGAGAGACCTCGCTGTCCATTCTGACTGCCCCATCTCATCCGTGGCCACAGTGAGTCCGCTGGGCTGATAAATCCACTGTATTCTGAATTTCCCCCATTCTACCCCCCTTTGCTCCTTTGTTCCTGTGGGACCTGCTTCCTGGGTGCTCCTCTCAGTCCTCTCCGCCGACTTGAGTGCTCCCCTCCCAGGGCTCTGGTCAACCCTGCCTCTTCCACTGAACCTGCCACCAGTGTC
>NW_023245529.1:0-1909 GCF_002007445.2 Ailuropoda melanoleuca | reverse complement strand
AGGACACGCAGGAGTGAGGAACACTGTAGACTGAAGAAAGCAGGCCCCGTAAAGCTGATCTAAGATGTCGTGCATGAAGGAACAACTGATCATCAATATTTTGAAAGACGAACATGCCCCCGCTCAAAACAAGATCACGGTTGTCGGCGTTGGCGCAGTGGGCATGGCCTGCGCCATGAGTATCCTGATGAAGGATTTGGCTGATGAACTCGCACTCGTTGATGTCATCGAGGACAAGCTGAAGGGAGAAATGATGGACCTCCAGCATGGGAGTCTCTTCCTCCGGACGCCAAAAATAGTCTCTGGCAAAGACTATAGCGTGACTGCAAATTCCAAGCTGGTCATAGTCACGGCTGGTGCCCGCCAGCAGGAGGGAGAGAGCCGTCTTAACCTGGTGCAACGCAACGTGAACATTTTCAAATTCATCATTCCCAATGTCGTCAAGTACAGCCCCGACGCCACCCTTCTTGTAGTCTCAAACCCGGTGGATGTTTTGACCTATGTGGCCTGGAAAATCAGCGGCTTTCCCAAGCACCGTGTTATCGGCAGTGGCTGCAATTTGGACTCTGCCCGATTCCGCTATCTAATGGGAGAGAAACTGGGCGTCCATGCCCAGAGTTGCCATGGCTGGGTCGTTGGCGAGCATGGTGACTCTAGTGTTCCTGTTTGGAGTGGGGTTAATGTTGCCGGTGTCAGTTTGCAAACACTGAACCCTGAACTTGGAACTGATGCTGA
Source organism: Ailuropoda melanoleuca (assembly GCF_002007445.2). Classification (NCBI taxonomy): domain Eukaryota; kingdom Metazoa; phylum Chordata; class Mammalia; order Carnivora; family Ursidae; genus Ailuropoda; species Ailuropoda melanoleuca. The sequence continues at coordinate 1,174 of NW_023245529.1, read as the reverse complement.
CAAAGAAAACTGGAAGGAAGTTCACAAGCAAGTGGTGGAGAGTGCCTATGAAGTCATCAAGCTGAAGGGATACACTTCTTGGGCCATTGGTCTTTCTGTTGCTGACTTAGCGGAAACCATCATGAAGAATCTTCGAAGAGTGCATCCTGTTTCTACCAAGGTCAAGGGCCTGTACGGCGTGCATGAAGACGTCTTCCTCAGTGTTCCATGTGTTCTGGGCAATCAGGGCATCACCGATGTGGTAAAGATGACTCTCAAACCTGAGGAGGAAGATCGTCTGAGGAAGAGCTCTGATACGCTCTGGGGGATTCAGAAAGAACTGCACTTTTAATCCCCACCCTGCACTGTCATTTGGTGAAATTAGTGAATTGTATGTTGCACTTAATAGGTCAAACATAGACTTATTAGCCAATGCACTCGAATTAGACATATTGCAGACCTGATCATCATCTTGACCTGGTATAAGACTGAAGAGCAAATGTTCATTTATGCTTAATTAAAAAGAGCCCCTGTGCAGCTAGTCTTCCTCATCGAGCATTGATCATGGGGACAAAGAAGGAACCGTTTTTTTTTTTTACAACGTATTATTTGATGTTGCTTCCAAGTCTCTCCTGCCTCAATCTTGTCCGATTTGCATTGTAACTCTGAAGTCATCCCAAGAGAAGATTATTGTTGGCCACAGTGGCTTGGTAATCGTCACTGAACGATTTAATGATCCAAGTATAAAGATCATTGGACATCTGTATAGTACAGAAAGCATCTGAATGGTTTTATTTATGGCAGCAAGTGCATCCTTACCCAGTTCAATCTGTGGACAGAAACTGGAACATATACATGCAATGTGTGGGGATAATCTGCTGGGCTGAGGTAATAGGTATGAAACTTGATGTTGGCTCGAAGTTTTGCAGTCACAAATATTTCTCATTGAAAAATATGGTTGGAAACCAGCAAGTAAATTGCACTGCTCGACGTCAAAGTCTGTCTGCAGAGAATTCACGTGTATGTTCTTTGTGCATCTAGTCTGTGGTTGTTACTCTGCCATTGCCTTGGTCTATTTACTGTACTCCTGTGTATGTTTCAGTGCTTCTAATACCTTCTATAGAACATGAATTGTAAACGCAGGAAAACCACTTGGTGTCCGAGCTGTGGTGCTGGCCTGAACATCAATAAAATT
>NW_023245528.1:0-1909 GCF_002007445.2 Ailuropoda melanoleuca | reverse complement strand
CCCCCCCCAGCACATAAAACTGTTACCTATCTACCTATCTGCTACCTATGTACTTACCATTTACCATCATTTGCTTAGTCAAACAAGTATTTGGGGCAGAATTGGGACCCAGACACCTGAATACCAATTGAAGTTTCTTCATAAAACACCTTATGGCATTTACTATTCATGTATTCACCACATATTCTGTGCTAACTCAGGAATTATTAAACTTTTCTTTCAAGGATCTTAGAGTAAACATTTTAGGCTTGTGGACCAAATGGTCTCTGTTGCAAGTGTTCAGCTCTGCCATTGCAGCATGAAAACAGCCATTGATAGATTACATGTAAATGAATGGCAATGGCTATGTTCCAATAAAACTTTATTTACAAAACAGGCAGAGGGGGCAGATTTGGCCTGTAAGACATAGTTTGCTGACCCCTGTGCGAGGTACTGTGGGGAACAGGGTGAGTCAGCTTTTGTCCACAGTTTGACCTGGAGCAGTTTGCAGTGTCCCGTAGTTTACTAATTTTATGAACCACGTGGGAGTAAATTATTCTGCCAGAGGAGTCTCGGACGAATTTAAAGAAGAGATGGGATTTGAACTGGATCTTGGAGAATGAATAGGGTTTTATCCTACCAACATGTTATGGTGTGGGAGGGGGAAGCATCCAGACAGGAGAAAGAGGTTGTGTGGGGTTGTTGGTAGGGGAGGCTTGGAATGAAGAAGGTAAAATCCACATATGATACTGGGCGAGGTTTGTCTTTGCTCTGACTTCAGCTGACAGAAAACTTCAAAGTTTCTCAGTTAACCAAGTGACTTTAATGATCTCAGAAACAAAGCACTCATTTTGTTGCCCACTCAATCCCTTCCTTCAAACACATTTTCTCCCATTGCTCCAGTTTCTATAAATGCTCTATTACTGCCCTAGTCTATCCCTGCTTTGCCGGGAAAGAGGACCAGGCTTTGGTGAGATCCCAGAGAGTAGACTCAGTGAGTTCTCAGCAGGGACGTTCCTTGCAAGAAGGCACTGTGTTTGTTTTCTGTCTTGCCAGGGACCTAAACACAAAATTAAACCAAGCAGTATTTGCTGAATGAAGCTTTTTAAAGAGCAATGAGGGAGAAAAGAGGGAAGGGAAGGTGAAAAAGAGGAGAGGATGGGCAAACCGCAGTGTCCACTCCTGTCACTTCCCAGGAGAAGCCCCAAATAGAGCTTATTGTTTTCATTTTTTCTGCTTTTCTATCACTGTCACCCATTGGCTGTCCCAGGGAGTCATCTGCTTATGCCAACTCCACCCCTTTCCCTAGCATAGAGCCAAAGTGTTGAAGAGCCAGGACCATGGCACCTCTCCCATCCATCCCCTTGTGAGGTGCAGGGCTCTGCGGAGCCCCTGACCTTCCCCACCTCCATGTGGGCAGCTGTGGGATGTAGAGAAAAGTCACTGGCTTTGTAGTCAGAGCCACCTGGGTTTTAATCCTGATTGGCTTTGTAAATATAGACCCACCTTAATTTCATCTTCGCTCTCTTCATCTGTAAAATGGAAATACTAATGATCCCTCTCTGCATGGTTGATGTCAAGATTAAATGAGGTGATGTATGTATAAGCGTGTAGCAGAGAATGAATGCTTAGTAGATGTTAGTTCCCTTTCCATCAACTTCTGATGCCTTCTCCCTCTTCCCTGAGGCTACTAGAAGCAATCCAGTCCACTGTAGTTATTTAAAGATGTTTTTCTTAATCTCAGCTGAAACCTGCTTCCCTGTAACTTCTATAAGTGGTCACAGTTTTGTCCACAGGGGGTTAAATGCCTAATCTTTATCTGCAGCTTTTCACACAGTGTTCAAAAAAATCCATCCTAAGTCTACTAAGTATTCTTTTCTCCAACCCAAATGCCCCTGGTGCCTTAGATTCTTTCTTACAGGACCTAATT
>NW_023245527.1:0-1908 GCF_002007445.2 Ailuropoda melanoleuca | reverse complement strand
GTTCCTGCTCTTTCTCTCCCTTTCTCTAAAACAAAATAAATAAAATCTTAAAAAAAAAGGTATTAACTCTAAGGGAGACTGGGTGAGGGGTATATGAGAAGATTCTGCATTATCTTTGCAACTTTTCTGTAATACTAAAGCTATTCTCAAATTTTGAGTTTTGGGGAACACCTGGATGGCTAGTTGGTTAAGCATCTGACACTTGATCTCAGCTCAGGTCTTGATCTCAGGGTCATGAGTTCAAGCCCCACACTGGGCTCCATGCTGGTCATGGAGTCTACTTTTAAAAAATTTAAATAAATAAATAAATAAATAAATAAATAAATAAATAAATAAATAAAAACTTTATAAAAAAGCAATCCTTATTATCATATATTAGCCCTACATTTCAATGTAATTGTTTTCCTAACTTAACTCTTGGTTGATTTTTGAGAGATGACTTTAAATTGGATAAAATATGTTCTCCAAGCTTTCCTATTTTGTATAGTTGTAATTGTTAAAGGTGTGATTTGCGGAGTATGAATATCATGATTGCCTTTGCTTATAAATAGAGCCAGTATTCTACTTTGTGAAAAGTGCTTATTAGGGTTCCAAGGTCTGAGAAAGTTTGCTCCCCACATTTAGGACTCCCATGACCACCCACCGAGGAGGAAACTCTGGGTAATTTAGTGGTGAGTGGACACTTTAACGTTCAGTCAAGAATTATATAATTTTCAGTGGATGGTTAAGAAATAGTAATCAAGCGGTCTCTCTCTGTGTGTATGCACAATCCCTGCTAATATGATAGCTACCTTCATGAAATCAAGTTTATTATAGTGTTGATTGAAATGGCATTGTATTTTTTTTTTGCATTAATAAGTACAGTGTTTTTAAAACATATTCCCTTTGAGATGAAGGAATGAATTTTTCATCCAAAAATTGTGACTGGTCATAAGAGATATAAAATTTGTCATGGATATTGATAAACCTACCAACATTTTTGAGGCTTTATTATTTCACAACTATAAGTAGTCTGCTATTATGACTGCAAAGAGTTGAAAAATATTACACATCTCCAAACATGCCATACGTTTGTAGGACAAAGAGGCATTTTCTGGGAGAACCCTTCTGTGTGGCCCAATGGTCCCATTTCATATCCATTATTTCCTTTGCATTTGTATTCAAAGGCTGACTTCCTTTCACTTTTTTCATTTTAGTGTTCAGCTATAGTCTGGGACAGATTTTTCTGCCTGCAGCAAGAAACACATGGTCTGGGCTTCATCATCAAAAATCTTTGTGTGATCTGGGGGTCTCTGAGGAGCCAGGGGGTTCCCTGGTCATGCTCTTGTCTGCAAACACCCTGGTTGTCTTCCAAAATGAAATCCTGGGAGCTGAACGTGCACCACATTTACGAGTGTGTTGACTGACCAGTGACTCATGGGACTATCACACAAGCGATGAAGAATATGTCATTTTCCTTCTCCGAAGCAACTCTTGTCACAATATGATTATGAGCAGTGTGATCCGACAGTTTCCTTTCCTTTAAGCCAGTAAATCCTTGCTGTCTTATTCTTTGAAGGAATATTTTAGTCATTTTGAAAGAGCCGAGAGCCAGCAAGTGCTGTATGCAATTACTGAGTATTGTATCTAGCCTTGAGATAAAATAATGTCCCAGTAGATTTTACTTCATCTCTTAAACACACACAATAATTTAAATTCTTAACTAGAACACACTTGAATTTTCCCATGTTTAATCATTAAAAAGGCAAAACTTAATTTCATCAAGTGCAATCAAAGAATTTTTCATAGTAGCAATTAAAAAGTATGAAACTGGAATTTCAATGACATAAAATTGAACAGCTGCTATGTTATATTTTAATCTTCCTTCGAATCAAATGGCAAATCAAATTTTTCTTCGGGTTTTTTTTT
>NW_023245526.1:8437-14974 GCF_002007445.2 Ailuropoda melanoleuca | reverse complement strand
ATCCCCCACCCCCTCCCCTCTGAAGCCCTCAGTTTGTTTCCCAGAGTCCACAGTCTCTCATGGCTCATTCCCCCTTCTGTTTACCCCCCTTCATTCTTCCCTTCCTTCTCCTACTGATCTTCCTATTTCTAATGTTCCATAAATGAGTGAAACAATATGATAATTGTCTTTCTCTGCTTGACTTATTTCACTTAGCATAATCTCCTCCAGTCCTGTCCATGTTGCTGCAAATGTTGTGTAATCGTTCTTTCTGATGGCTGAGTAATATTCCATTGTATATATGGACCACATCTTCTTAACCCAGTCATCTGTTGAAGGGCATCTCGGCTCCTTCCATGATTTAGCTATTGTGGGTAATGCTGCTCTGAACATTGGGGTGCATATGGCCCTTCTCTTCACTACGTCTGTTTCATTGGGGTAAATACCCAGTAGTACAATTGCTGGATTATAGGGTAGCTCAATTTTTACTTTTTAAGGGACCTCTACACTGTTTTCCAAAGTGGCTGTACCAATTTGCATTTCCACCAACAGAGTAAGAGGGATCCCCTTTCTCCACATCCTCTCCAACATTTGATGTTTTCTGCCTTGTCAATTTTTGCCATTCTAACTGGTGTAAGGTGGTATCTCAGTGTGGTTTTGATTTGTATTTCCCTGATGGCTAATGATTTTGAACATTTTTCATGTGTCTGTTAGCCATTTGTATGTCTTCATTGGAAAAGTGTCTGTTCATATCTTCTGCCCATTTTTTTATTCGATTATTTGTTTCCCATGTATTGAGTTGGAGAAGTTCTTTGTAGATCTTGGATACTAGTCTTTTATCTGTCGTGTCATTTGCAAATATCTTCTCCCATTCTGTGGGCTGCCTCTTAGTTTTTTTGACTGTTTCCTCGGCTGTGCAGAAGCTTTTTATCTTGATGAAGTCCCACAAGTTCATTTTTTCTCTTGTTTCTCTTGCCTTTGGAGATGTGTCATGAAAAAAGTTGCTGAGGCCGATGTCAAAGAGGTTGCTGCCTATGTTCTCCTCTAGGATTTTAACGGATTCCTGTCTCACATCGAGGTCTTTCATCCATTTGGAGTTTCTCTTTGTGCATGGTGTGAGAGAGTGGTCAAGTTTCATTCTTTTGCATATAGCTGTCCAATTTTCCCAACACCATTTATTGAAGAGACTGTCTTTTTCCCACTGGATGTTTTTCCCTGCTTTGTCAAGGTTAATTGCCCAAAGAGCCTAGCGTCCATTTCTGGGTTCTCTATTCTGTTCCATTGGTCTATGTGTCTGTTTTTTGTGCCAGTACCATGCTGTCTTTGTGATCACAGCTTTTTAGTATAGCTTGAAACCTGGCAACGTGATGCCCCCAGCTTTGTTTTTCCTTTTCAACATTTCTTGGTGATTTGGGGCCTTTTCTGGTTCCACACAAATTTAAGGGCTGTTTGTTCCAGTTCTTTGAAAAATGTCATTGGGGGAGCCTGGGTGGCATAGCGGTTAAGCGTCTGCCTTCGTCTCAGGGCATGATCCCGGCATTACGGGATCGAGCCCCACATCAGGCTCCTCCACTGTGAGCCTGCTTCTTCCTCTCCCTCTTCCCCTGCTTGTGTTCCCTCTCTCACTAGCTGTCTCTATCTCTGTTGAATAAATAAATAAAATCTTTAAAAAAATGTCATTGGTATTTTGATTGGGATGGCATTGAAAGTGTAGATTGCTCTGGGTAGCATAGACATTTTAACTATGTTAATTCTTCCGATCCATGAGCATGGAATATTTTTCCATCTTTTTGTGTCTTCTTCAATGTCTTCCAAGAGTGATTTGCAGTTTCTAGAATATAGATCCTTTATGTCTCTGGTTAGGTTAATTCCAAGATAACATGATTTTTGGTGCTATTTTAAATGGAATGGATTCCCTAATTTCTCTTTCTTCAGTCTCATTGTTTGTGTATAGAAATGCAACTGATTTCTGAGCACTGATGTTGTATCCTGCCACATTACTGAATTGCTCTATAAGTTCTAGTCATTTGGGGGTGGATTATTTGGGGTTTTCCATAAAAGTATCATTTCATCTGCGAAGAGAGACAGTTTGACTTCTTCTTTGCTGATTTGGACATCTTTTATCCCTTTTTGTTGTCTGATTGCTGTTGCAAGGACTTCTAGTACTATGTTGAATAATAATGGCGAGAGTGGGCATCCTTCTTGTGCTCCTTAAGGGAAAGGTTTCAGGCTTTTCCCTGTTGAGAATGATATTCACTATAGGCTTTTCATAGATGGTTTTTATGAAATTGAGGACTGTACCCTCTATCCCTGCACTCTGAAGGGTTTTAATTGGGAAACGATGCTGCATTTTGTCAAATGCTTTTTCTGCATCAATTGAGAGGATCATATGGTTCTTGACTCTTTTCTTGTTTTTTCTTGTTGATATGATGTATCACACTGATTGATTTGCGAATGTTGAACCACCCTTGCATCCTAGGGATGAATCCCACTTTGTCTTGATGGATAATCCTTTTAATGTACTGTTGAATCCTATTAGCGAGGATCTTGTGGAGAATTTTGGTGTCCATATTCATCAGGGATATTGGTCTGTAATTCTCCTTTTTGGTGGGGCCTTTGCCTGGTTTGGAGAACAAGGTAATACTGGCCTCATAGAATGAGTTTGCTAGTTTTCCTTCTCTTTCTATTTTTTGAAACAGCTTCAAGAGAATAGGTATTATTTCTTCTTTGAATGTTTGCTAGAATTCCCCGGGGAATCCATCAGGCCCTGGACTCTTTGTTTTTGGGGAGGTTTTTTGAACACTGTTTCAATCGTGTCATAATTAATTGGTCTGTTTAAATAATCAATTTCTTCCTGTTTTAGTCTTGGTAGTTTATAGGTTTCGAGGAAGGCATCCATTTCTTCCAGGTTGTTTAATTTATTGGCATAAAGCTGTTGATAAAAGTTTCTAATGATCCTTCCTATTTCATTGGTATTGGTTGTGATCTCTCCCCTTTCATTCACAATTTTATTAATTTGTGTCTTTCTCTATTCTTTTGAATAAGTCTTGTCAGTGGCTTATAGATCTTATTTATTCTTTCAAAGAACCAGCTTCTAGTTCTGTTGATCTGCTCAACTGTGCTCCTGGTTTCTAATTCATTGATCTCTGCTCTAATCTTGATCAACTGCCTTCTCGTGCATGGGTTAGGCCTGTTCTTTGTTCTAGCTCCAGCTTCTTGAGGGGAGAATAAAAAAACTGCATTTTAGATTTTTCTATTCTTTTGAGTGAGGCTTGGATGGCTATGTATTTTCCCCTTAGGACCACCTTTGCAGTGTCCTATAGGTTTTGGACCGATGTGTTTTCATTCTCATTGGTCTCCAAAAGTTGTTTAAACTGATTTTTAATTCACTGGTTTACCCAATCATTCTTGAGCAGGATGGTTCTTAGTTTCCAAGTGTTTGAATTTCTTCCAAATTTTTCCTTGTGATTGAGTTCCAGTTTCAAAGCACTGTGGTCTGAGAATATGCAGGGAATAATCTCAGTCTTTTGGTATCGGTTGAGACCTGTTTTGTGACTCAGTATATGGTCTATGCTGGAGAAAGTTCCATGTGCATTTGAAAAGAATGAGTATTCTGTTGTTCTGGGGTGTAGTGTTCCGTATATATCTATGAGGTCCATCTGGTCCAGTATGTCATTCAAAGCTCTTGTTTCTTTGTTGATTTTTCTGCTTAGGTGATCTCTCTATTGCTGAGAGTGGAGTGTTGAGGTCCCCTACTACTAACGTATTTTTATCTATATGTCTCTTTATTCTGGTTAAGAGTTGGCTTGTGTATCCAGCTGCTCCTCTTTTGGGGGCATAGATATTTATAGTTGTCATATCCACTTGTTGGATACATCCTTTAAGAATAATATAGTGTCCTTCTGTATTTCTAACTACAATCTTCAATTTTAAATCTAATCTGTCTGATGTAAGAATTGCTACCCCAGCTTTCTTTTGAGGTCCATTGGCATGAAAAATGGTTTTCCAACCCTTCACTTTCAGTCTGGATGTATCTTTAGGTTCAAAATGAGTCTCTTGTAGACAGCAAGTGGATGGGTCATGTCTTTTTATTCAATCTGCAGCCCTGTGGCATTTTAGGGGAGCATTTAGGCCATTCACATTGAAAGTGATTATTGAGAGATATGGTTTTAATGATGTCATGTTTCCTGTGAAGTCTTTGTTTCTGTAGACTGTAAATTTCTGTTCTGTATCACTCTTGGGACCTTTTTACTTTTATTGAACCCCCCTTAATATCTCATGTAGGGCTGGCTTGGTGGTTATGAATTCCTTCAGTTTCTGCCAATCCTGGAAGGTCCTTATCTCTCCATCAATTCTGAATGACAGCCTTGCTGGATAAAGGATCCTTGGCTGCATGTTCTTCTCAGATAGAGCTTTGAAAATACCCTGTCAACCCTTCCTAGCCTGTCAGGTCTCTGTAGACAGGTCTGATGTTATTCTGATATATTTCCCTCTGTACGTAAGGATTTTCTTCCCCCTGGCCACTTTCAATACTGTATCCTTGGATCTAATATTTGTGAATTGCACTATGACGTGACATGGTGTAGGTCTGTTCTCATTGACCTTGGGAGGGGTCCTCTCTGCCTCTTGGACACAAATGCTTGTTTCCTTTGTCAGATTAGGGAAGTTCTCAGCTACAATTTGTTCAAATATCTCTTCTAGACCTCTCTCTTTCTCCACCCCCTCAGGGATGCTGATGATTCTGACATTGGAACGTTTCATTGAGTCAGTAATCTCCTATAATCTACATTCTTGAGATGGGATTTTTTTGTGCCAAGTTTCTGTTTTAACTGCCTCTTCTACCATCCCATCCTCCAATTCACTAATTCATTTTTCTGCCTCATTTACTCTGGCCATCAGAGCGTCTAGTTTAGACAGCATTTGATTCATAGCATTTTTAATTTCTGCCAGACTCGCTCTCATTTCTGCCCTTCTATAGTCTCGTTAATATTTTCGTTAAGTTTTTTCAAGCCTACACATCATCTTGACCATTGTTACTCTGAGCTCCACTTCTGACAATTTGGTTATATGCATATCCACCAGTTCTGTGGCAGAGGCCACAGACTCATTATCTTTTCTTTGCTGGGGGGATTTCTCCTCTTCATCATTCTGAAAAGGAGAGGTTGCGGGGATGTACAGAGCCCAAATTATTGACCAGGACCCAGGCAGTATGCACTTGTTTTATAGGGACCTTAGGGATGTGGGCTTCTTTATTTTTCAGCCTGCCTTCTGGGGGTTGCGCCTGCCGCACTGACATTCAGGCAACCCTGTTTGGGTAGAGTCACGCTATCCCCTGCAAGAGGGGATGGGGATGGGCACAATACGAGCTGGTATTTCATGGCTTTTGTTCTCTGGCGGCTTTCCCTGGCGGTTCTGTGACTCTTCTGATAGTCAAAGCAGCGGTGGCTGTGTCCTAGCTTCTGAGAGATCGCAGTCCACTCTCCACTGAGCTCTCTTGGCCACTTTAGCTCTGTTTCTGTTGGTGCTGGTAAAAACCCTGCAGCATCCCAGGTTGTGCACCCCACAGCCGCTCTCCCAGCCCTCACTTCCAGGGCCCTCACATCTCTGTCCTTTGCGCTTCTAACACTGCCAGCCACCCCCGGTTCCCACGTGCACTCCCAAGCTCCCTGTTTCAGTGTGGTGCACACGCCCTCCGGTTTTCAGTCTGGTTGCGCACACGCTCCTGAGCTCCCGGTATCAGTCCGATTCCAGTGAGTGCTCTGGAGCTCCAGTTTTCAGTCTGGTTGCACGTGCCTTCCCAGGCTCATGGTCTCAGTCTGCTTTCTCGCAGGGGCCGGTCCCTGAGTCCGGCCAGCTCCCCAGTGCAGGTGGTTACTACTTCCCAGCACCTGAGAGCAGTGGCTCCCTCCCCCCTCCATTTATCTTCCGATATCTGTGCATGGATTCACGGCTCCCCACTTCGTAGCTCAATACTCAGCACCGGAGATGTTCGTTTGTAGAGATCCAGATGTATCTTCCTGCATCTCAGGCTGATTCTGTGGGTGTTCAGGATGGTCTGGTAGATATCCAGCTCGACTCAGGGGACCAGCTGAAAAAGGGGTCCCCTACTCCTCCGCCATCTTTTCTCCTCCTCTATACTTTTAAAGAAGACCCAACAATAGCTTTGCCTCTAATGATAAAAGATAGGCTAAAAATGGTCCCATAGACTTTTGACTTTGTGACAAGGTTGCCTTCACTATAAATGAAATAATTAAATTTATCTGTAAGATTTTAAAATGAAAAAGAAATTTAAAAATAAATAAATAAGAAGTTGTGGTCCATATATACAATGGAATATTACTCAGCTATCAGAAAGAACGAGTTCTCAACATTTGCTGCAACATGGATGGCACTGGAGGAGATAATGCTAAGTGAAATAAGTCAAGCAGAGAAAGACAATTATCATATGATTTCTCTCATCTATGGAACATAAGAACTAGGAAGATCGGTAGGGGAAGAAAGGGATAAAGAAAAGGGGGGTAATCAGAAGGGGGAATGAAACATGAGAGACTATGGACT
>NW_023245526.1:8291-8403 GCF_002007445.2 Ailuropoda melanoleuca | reverse complement strand
GAGGGGAGGGGGGTGGGGGAATGGGATAGACTGGTGATGGGTAGTAAGGAGGGCATGTATTGCATGGTGCATTAGGTGTTATACACAACTAATGAAGCATCAAACTTTACAT
>NW_023245526.1:0-1774 GCF_002007445.2 Ailuropoda melanoleuca | reverse complement strand
GATACATCCTTTAAGAATAATATAGTGTCCTTCTGTATCTGTAACAACAGTCTTTAGTTTAAAATCTAATGTGTCTGATATGAGAATTGCTACCCCAGCTTTCTTTTGAGGTCCATTGGCATGAAAAATGGTTTTCCATCCCTTCACTTTCAGTCTGAATGTATCTTTTGGTCATGATGATTCTCTTGTAGACAGCAAATGGATGGGTCATGTCTTTTTATCCAATCTGCAACACTGTGGCATTTTATGGGAGCATTTAGGCTGTTCACATTGAGAGTGATTATTGAGAGATATGATTTTAATGATGTCATGCTTCCTGTGAAGTCTTTGTTTCTATAGATTGTAAATTTATGTTCTGTATCACTCTTGGGGCCTTTTTACTTTTATAGAACCCCCCCTTAATATCTCATGAAGGGCTGGTTTGGTGGTCACGAATTTCTTCAGTTTCTGCAGATCTTGGAGGGTCCTTATCTCTCCATCAATTCTGAATGACAGCTTTGCTGCATAAAGGATCCTTGGCTGCAAGTTCTTCTGAGATAGAGCTTTGAAAATACCCTGCCAACACTTCCTAGCCTGCCAGGTCTCTGTAGACAGGTCTGATGTTATTCTGATATTTTTCCCTCTGTATGTAAGGATTTTCTTCCCCCTGGCCGCTTTCAATACTGTATCCTCGGATCTAATATTTGCGAATTGCACTATGATGTGATGTGGTGTAGGTCTGTTCTTATTGACCTTGCAAGGGGTCCTCTCTGCTTCTTGGACGTGAATGCTTGTTTCCTTTGCCAGAATAGGGAAGTTCTCAGCTACAATTTGTTCAAATATCTCTTCTAGACCTCTCTCTTTCTCCACCCCTTCAGGGATGCCAATGATTCTGACATTGGAACTTTTCATCGAGTCAGTAATCTCCCATAATCTACATTCTTGAGATTGGATTTTTTTGAGCCAAGTTTCTGTGTGAACTTTCTCTTCTACCATCCCATCCTCCAATTCACTAATTCGTTCTTCTGCCTCATTTACCCTGGCCATCAGAGCATCTAGTTTAGACTGTAATCAATTCATACATAGCATTTTTAATTTCTGTCAGATTTGCTCTCATTTCCACCCCTAGAGATTCTATATTCTCGTTAATATTTTCATTAATATTTTTTTCAAGCCTACACATCATCTTGACCATTGTTACTCTGAACTCCATTTCTGACAATTTGGTTATATCCATATCCATCAGTTCTGTGGCAGAGGCCACAGACTCGTTATCTTTTCTTTTCTGGGGGGGATTTCTCCTCCTCATCATTCTGATGTGGAGAGGTTGTGGATATGCCCAGAGCCAAAGTTATTGACCAGGGCACAGGCAGTGTGCACTTGTTTTATAGGGACCTTAGGGATGTTGGCTTTCTGATTTTTCAGCCTGCCTTCTGGGCGAGGGGCCTGCCTCACTGATATTCAGGCAACCCTGTTTGGGTAGAGTTGTCCTGTCCCCGGCGAGGGGGGATGGGTATGGGCACAATGTGAGCTGGTGTTTCCAGGCTTTTGTTCTCTGGCAGCTTTCCCTGGTGGTTTTCTGTGCCTCTTCTGAGAGTCAAAGCAGCAGTGGCCGTATCCTAGTCTCTGTCTCAGAACAGAGAGATCACAGTTTGCTCTCCACTGAGCTCTCTTGGCCACTTTAACTCTGATTCTGTCAGTGCTGCTAAAAACCCTGCAGTGTCCCGGGATGTGCACCCCACAGCTGGTGTCCCAGCCCTCACTTCCAGGGCAGGCACATCTCTGTCCTTTGTGC
>NW_023245525.1:0-1908 GCF_002007445.2 Ailuropoda melanoleuca | reverse complement strand
GCTATGAACCTGCTTCTTTCTCTCCCACTCCCCCTGCCTGTGTTCCCTCCCTCGCTGGCTGTCTCTATCTCTGTCAAATAAACAAATAAAATCTTTAAAAAAAAAAAAAAGACTGCTGTGGAAGGACAGGAAAACTGACAGAACTTTTGGTGGTTTTGTGGTGTCAGAGTAGGGAAGTTGATGACTGGATAGGTGCTAAACCCTCAGCCATTTCCCCTAAAGAAATCCACCAAATCCTGAAAATAGGACTGTTAGAAGCAAACAGCTAAGGTAAACGCCTCTGAAAATAGACTAAATATTATCAAGCAGTTTATTGGAGTGAGAAAACAGAAAATGGAGGTTGGAACTTGATTGCAAAGAAGGGCAGCAGGAAATCAGATTTAAGCTGAAATGTGTAATCCTAAGCACAAGAAAAAGGCATGTAAACAAGTATTAGAGAGAACAGTACCCCAAAAAAACACTCTTAAAAATGACTATAGACTAGATTGAAAAGGTGTTATATAAACTTCTGTCATATCATAATGCTTAGAAGAAGGGTATGTATATCAAGTAGAAAGACAAAAATCCCACCTTCAAATATACATGAAATTTGGGCTACGTATACAAAATCATATTGTAAACAATTATAATTATTATAATGTGCTATTTGTCAATGGGTTGAGAAATTGTCCACTGGAAGATATCAAATTATAACATTGGATCCATCCAGTAATGAGCCCTGATTATTAATCCTTGAGTTATGACAAATGTGAAACATTAGTGTTGAGAGGGATTGCCTATCTTTCAATTATTAGTCAATTATTCGTTGGATTTTATTTTCAATAAATAGTCAATTGTATATTCATATGTAAAAACAATGAATATGCTTTCTTGATGAATAAGAAACAATTTCTGATTGAACATCAAAATATGAGTGATAAAAACTAAGTTTCTAGGTGTAAACATAGAAAATTTCACATAACTTTGGGGTAGCTATATATTCTTTCATAAGGGTCCAAGAAGTGTTAACCAAAGAGACAAATAATAACTGAGAGAAAATTAGTAGTAAGAATTTCTACTTAAAAAAACATAAATAAATGAAAAATTAATCAAATACTAAACAACTTCTACAAATTTATAGAGTTATTAATAAGTGAGCAATATATTTGAATACTCACTTCAAAAAGGATATTCAGTCACTTATTTCATGAAAGTGAAACCACACTGAGACATTACCATGTAGTTATCATAATGGCTAAAAGAAAATAGATAGGCAATGGTAAATACTACCAAGGATTTGCATAAATTGGAAATTTCCTACAGCACTTTCAAGAGAGTAAATTGGATTAATTAGTTTGGATAACTGTTTGGCAATATCTACAAATTTCGACTATAAGCACATACGTGGCCCAGGAATTTCCCTTCTTGGTACATGCTAAATCAAAATTTCTTTATATGTTAACCAAAAGACATGACAAAGAAAGTTCACAAAAGCACTCTTGTAAGTAGCAAAAATTATAAAGCACCCAAATGCCCATCTATGGTTTATGGATAAATCAATTTTGCCATAGTGATATATTGGAATAATATACATTAATGAAAATGAACACAATATAAATGAACATGATACATGATACACAAGAAACATGGCTGAATCTCTCCAACAGAAACCATACATAAATATCACAAAGAGTAACCAGACATAGACATACATTTACTACATGAGTTTACTTACATAATGTTTGTAAAACATGTGTAAATAAACTATGATATTCGATATTGGGAAATTAGTCAACCTTGTGGGGTATAATGATTGGAAGAATCATAAGGAGTCCTCGGAGTTATGTATAGGGTTCTTTCTCTCTTTTTTTTTTTTTTTAAGATTTTATTTATTTATTTGACAGAGATAGAGACAGCCAGTGAGAGAGG
>NW_023245524.1:0-1907 GCF_002007445.2 Ailuropoda melanoleuca | reverse complement strand
TTTTTAATTTAATTTTAATTTTTATTTATTTACTTAAAAATTTATTTATTTTAGAAAGGGAGAATGTGCAAGTGCGCGGAGGGGCAGAGGGAGAGGGAGAGAGAGAAGCCTAAGCAAGCTCTCTGCTGAGCATGGAGCCCACGTGGGGCTCGAGCCCATGACCCATGAGATCATGACCTCAGCCGAAATTACTCATTGGATGCCCAACTGACTGAGCCATCCAGGTGCCCCTGCATCAAAAAAAAAAAAATGTGATCTTCCCATTTTTTCAGATCTTATTGTATGGCCTTTGATAATATTTTGTAGTTTGTTTATTATAGATCATAAACTATTCTTATAAGGTGTATCCCTAAATATTTTTCTCCTAATATCATTACTAGGTGTTTATCACTGAGTAGGGGGAGGGCTACTGATCTGGATATTTATCTTGCATCTACCACCTTATCAAATTTTACATCAACTCCAGTCACAATTTTATGTATCTGGGGTTTTGTTTTGAAGATTTATTTTAGAGAGAGAGCAGGGAAAGGGGCAGAGGAAGAGGGAGAGAGAGAATCTCAAGCAGACTCCGTGCTGAGCACAGAGCCCAACTTGGGGCTTGATCTCATGACCCTGAGATCACGACTTGAGCTGAAACCGAGAGTTAGACGCTTATCTGACTGCACTACCCAGCCTCCCTATGTATTTGTTTTCTGTTTTGTTTTATTTTGTTTTACTGGAATCTCTCGAAATTTCTAGGACTACAATTCTATCTTTGTCTTTTCCTTTCAATGTTTATATTATTTCATTATCTTACTACTTTCTTTAACCTCTGACACAATATTAAATATTAAGTAATAGCAGCACCCCTCACCATCTCTTACTTTAATTGAAATAGGTTTTGTGTTTTGCCGTTTAGGATAATTGCCATTGGGTTTGGTAGATAATCTTTATTACAATGCATGTAATTGCTTTCTGTTTCAACTTTCTGTGGTTTTATTGGGAATAGCTGCTCTATTTTCAAATACTTTTTAAGTATCTACTGTTAGGAACACATGGTCTTTTTCTCCTTTAGTTTGCTAATATTAACAGACTATGTTGATAGATTTTGAGATATTGGAATATCTTGCATTTCTGGAATAAATCCTGCTGGGTCATATGATGTTATACTCTTGAGATATTACTGGATTCTCTTTGCTACAGTTGTAGAATTATAGAATTTTTGCATCTGAGCAAATTCTGTTGATGTATTTTGGTCTTGTTTCTGTATTGGGTTTTGACATCAAAGCTATGCTAGCATTATAAAACAGGGAAGCTTTCCATGTTTTTCTATCATCTGGAATGGTTTAAATAGCAATGGAATAATCAGTTAGATAAAACTCATTTGTAAACCCTTTTGTACCCTGTTTTTCAATAGTAGATCTT
Organism: Ailuropoda melanoleuca; assembly: GCF_002007445.2. NCBI lineage: Eukaryota > Metazoa > Chordata > Mammalia > Carnivora > Ursidae > Ailuropoda > Ailuropoda melanoleuca. Next base: position 503 of record NW_023245524.1, on the reverse strand, counting down.
TAGTCACCCTTTCAATATCTGTTGTGGTAATAAGTTCATTCTGGTTTTCTACTTCTGAGCAGTTTTGGTATTTGCTAGAAAATTTTCTGCTGCTTTTAAATTTTTAGATTTGTTGCTCCTGCTGGTCTTTTCTCATTGTTGTCTGTACTTAGTGTCTTATTCCTCAGATTGAATATTTTTGCTCTTTCTTCTTTATTCAGCGTGACTTGTTCATTAGTCTTTGTAAAAATCCAGCTTTTGGATTCATTTATCCCGTCAATGACTTTATTGTTTTCTATTTTTTAAAATTTTTCTTTAAAAAAGGTTTTATTTATTTATTTGAGAGAGAGAGAGAGAGAGCAGAGCAAGAGAGAGGGCACGAGCTAGGTGGAGGGGCAGAGGAAGAAGCAGCCTCCAGAAGTAGGCTCCCAACTGAGCAGGGAGCCTGATGCAGGGCTCGATCCCAGGACCCTGAGATCATGACCTGAGCCAAAGGCAGATGCTTAACCGACTGAGCCACCCAG
>NW_023245523.1:312-1851 GCF_002007445.2 Ailuropoda melanoleuca | reverse complement strand
GAATAATATTTGCTGTAGGCTTTTCATAGATGGCTTTTATGAGATTGAGAAATGCACCCTCTATTCCTACATGNAGATTGAGAAATGTACCCTCTATTCCTACACTCTGAAGGGTTTTAATCAGGAAAGGATGCTGTATTTTGTCAAATGCTTTTTCTGCATCAATTGAGAGGATCATATGGTTCTTGAGTCTTTTCTTGTTGATATGATGTATCACATTGATTGATTTGCGAGTGTTGAACCATGCTTGCATCCCAGGTATGAATCCCACTTGGTCATGATGGATAATCCTTTTAATGTACTGTTGGATTCTATTAGCAAGGATCTTGTTGAGGATTTTGGCGTCCATATTCATTAGGGAAATCGGTCTGTAATTCTCCTTTTTGAGGGGGTCTCTGCCTGGTTTGGGGATCAAGGTAATATTAGCCTCATAGAATGAGTTTGGTAGCTTTCCTTCTGTTTCTATTTTTTGAAATAGCTTTAGGAGAATAGGTATTATTTCTTCTTTGAATGTTTGGTAGAATTCCCCAGGAAAACCGTCTGGGCCTGGAGTTTTATTATTTGGAAGGTTGTTTATCACTGACTCAATTTCTTCATAGTTAATTGGCCTATTTAAGAAATCTATTTCTTCCTGTTTCAGTCTTGGTAGTTTATAGGTTTCCAGGAATGCCTCCATCTCTTCCAGATTGCTTAATTTATTGGCATATAGCTGTTGATAAAAGTTTCTAATAATCTTTCCGATTTCATTGGTGTTGGTCATGACCTCTCCTTTTTCATTCATAATTTTATTAATTCGGGTCCTTTCTCTATTCTTTTTGATAAGTCTTGCCAGCGGTTTGTCAATTTTATTGATTCTCTCAAAGAACCAGCTCCTCGTCATGTTTATTTGCTCTACTGTACTTCTGGTTTCTAATTGATTGATTTCTGCTCTAATTTNTTCATTGATTTCTGCTCTAATCTTGGTCAACTCCTTCCTTGTCAGTGGGTTAGGCCTGTCCCTCTGTTGCTGTTCCAGTTTCTTGAGGTGAGAATATAGAAACTGCATTTTAGATTTTTCTATTCTTTTGAGTGAGGCTTGGATGGCTATGTATTTCCCCCTTACGACTGCCCTTGCAGTATCCCATAGGTTTTGGACCGTTGTGTATTCATTCTCGTTGGTCTCCATAAATTGTTTAATTTGTTTTTTGATTTCCTGGTTTATCGAGTCATTCTTGAGCAGGATGGTTCTTAGCCTCCAAGTGTTTGAGTTTCTTCCAGGTNCTTTATTTGACAGAGATAGAGACAGCCAGCGAGAGAGGGAACACAAGCAGGGGGAGTGGGAGAGGAAGAAGCAGGCTCATAGCGGAGGAGCCTGATGTGGGGCTCGATCCCATAACGCGGGGATCACTCCCTGAGCCGAAAGCAGACGCTTAACCGCTGTGCCACCCAGGCGCCCCTGAGCAGGATTATTCTTAGTCTGAAAGTGTTTGAGTTTCTTCCAAATTTTTCCTTGTGGTTGAGTTCCAATTTCAGAGCGTTGTGGTCTGAGAATATGCAGGG
>NW_023245523.1:0-271 GCF_002007445.2 Ailuropoda melanoleuca | reverse complement strand
TATCGGTTGAGACCTGTTTTGTGTCCCAGAACATGCTCTATTCTTGAGAATGTTCCATGGGCATTAGAATAGAATGAGTATTCTTTGGTTCTGGGGTGTAGTGTTCTATATATATCTATGAGGTCCAACTTGTCGAGTATGGCATTCAAAGCTCTTGTTTCTATGTCGGTTTTCTGCTCTGGTGCTCTGTCTATTGCTGATAGTGGAGTGTTGAGGTCCCTACTATTAACGTATTTTTATCTATATGTCTCTTTATTCTGGTTAAGAGTTG
>NW_023245522.1:0-1277 GCF_002007445.2 Ailuropoda melanoleuca | reverse complement strand
GTTCCAATTTCGCTTTACTCTAGGGCTTCTTTGATCCTGCTACCAAAATCTAAATATACTAAATCCTCTGAGTATTCAGCAAGATGCCTCCAATCTGCTTTGTTGTAACTTGTGTATCCCCAAGTCTTATGTAGGCTCTGCTGATTGCTTGGCTTGTACAGACTTGGTGATCCTTTGCCAACCAGATCAATTTTCATTCCATGGCTGTGCGGACTAATATTCAGCATTACACTCAAGGTGAATCCTATGCAGATTGCTGGTGCTACTTCTCTGTGCATCTCTCTTCCCTTTTACTAGTCTGTCCCACAAATTCCAGCCACCTGAGCCTCCCTAAGCTCTGACTTCTGTCATTTCATTTTAGCAAGACTGGTGTGCTCTGCTTGAGAGCCCCTTCTTGGGTCATGATCCAGACTATGCCTCTAGGCCGGAAGCCCGGGAAATCGCGGTGCCCATCTTGTTCATTTTCTTTTGTCGTGGATAACAGCCTGGGCTGCCTGTTTCCAATGTCTGAAGACAACCCTTTCCTATATTTTATGTTGTTTTCTACTTGTTTGTGGTAGGAGGGCATGTCCAGGACCAGTTACTTTGGCGACGAGAAACAGAATTCAGAATTGCTTTTGAACTTATTTTTGAACAGAAATTTTTAAGAAAAATAAAACTGCAATTTTTGGATACCAATGGTAAATAATAGCAGCTACAAAAATATCAATTAATATGGCTTTATGAATGATCTTATGAAAAATAAAATGTATAGTGACAGTGTTCAGTATTTTCTGTGTCACTACAAATTTCCAAATAATGAAATGCTCTGCTGATGGGAAGAAATGATAGCATTAGTTTGTTTTCACTGTAAATTATGTCATGATTGTTCATGATGTCCTGTTTGTTCTTACTTTCTCCCTGTCTTTTGGTGCTCTCAAGAATATAGGTAGTATAATTATCTATTCTTCATATGTAGATTGGGGAGGGGTATGGAGGAAACCTTTGAACCCTGGCTACACTTTAGAATTACCTGTATATCCTTTAAAATATACTTATATCCTGATCTCTTCTTTTGAGAGCTTCTGATTTCATTGAACTGGGGTAACGTTCAGGTATGGGAAGATACATATCTACATGTCTATATATACATATATACATTTTGTATCTCTACATACATATATATACACATATATATACACACACATAGATATATTTTATATCTATTTATTTATTTATACTTTAATCTCCGGGTGATTCTAAAAATCACATAGTCTTGGGGCGCCTGGGTGGCACAG
>NW_023245521.1:0-1906 GCF_002007445.2 Ailuropoda melanoleuca | reverse complement strand
AAAAAAAAAAATGAAACAAAATAAAACAAACAAAAACACACCTATCTCTCATACTCAGGAGGAACAGAGTAGAAGACGGTGATGCTCAAAAAATCCCCCTTCAGAGGATACATGGGTTTGAACTTTCAGCTATTTAAAACCAAAGGTGAGCAGTTAACATTAAAACTATTTATGAGTCTAGAAATACTTTAAGAAGCTTCTCAAAATATAAGATACTTTAATTTTATTTCTACAAATATCCACTTTAGCTTATTAGTAAACATCATTAAAATAACATAAAAAAATTCTAATTCCCTGGCTTTGTCAAAGATAGTGAAACATTTAACAGTTCTTTCAACATTTACAGCTTCAGGTTTTCCTATCAGTGGTGGGTCCAAAGAAGTCAAGAGAGGCTAGTGCTGACTCTATTCTTGGCCAGTGTGGAGGACAGGGTGAGTTAGGCTGTGGGAAGTGTGCTGATATTTCAAGGGACAAAAGATGGCTTTTTCCATGCTATGAAACACTTCTAATAATGCAATGATAATGCAGAGAATTTCTTAATACCAGTGATAACTTTTTGATTTTCTTTTGTAATTAACTAAGATACACCTAACCATTTTATGTCAAGACATAAAATAACTTGCCCATCCTCTGTGAGGTAAAAAACAAAAGAAAATAAAACAAATAACAAATAACTCTATTGTAAACTTTTTCTTCTAAGTCTTTAATTAGAAGGACAGTTTGCTATAACACTAGAGTTCAGAACATAAGTAAGAGCCCTGCAGTAGATGGGGAAAAAAGCAGATATCAGTTGGGCACAGACAATCACATTCTATCTTCTGGCTGGTTCTGGAGCAAAGTTGAATCAATTCATAACCACAGGTATAATTTTATCTGAATCTTGATTTCACTTTTATTTATTCAATAACACATTCAAAACTTCCTCACATCTTTCTCTTAAATTATTTTGCATTTTCTCTTTCCATCTCATAGCTGTTGGGGGACACTTATTCCAGACCTTCATTAAATAACTCAGAGTTATACAATTAAAATAATACACTCAATTTTCTCTTTCTCAAAACAACAACGGCAACAAGAACAAACAAAACAAAACAAACAAAAACTTCCTTTCAAAAGTGACTAAGCATAAAGAACAGTTAAGTTCTCATAAATACCATTGTTATTATGCCATCCTTTTTAAACCCTGAGTGCCATTTGCTGTCAGTGTAGACATACTGAAGGCTGAGCCGCTCGGCTCATGTCCTGCAACTCTGCACATTCCTACCCCACATCATGTCTGCACACCTTTGCTATGAATCATTCTACCTTCACACTCTTCAGGTTGCCAATGTCCTGCTTTTTACACATTGCCTCCCTGGCTTTAGGGAACTTCTATTCCCTTCTTCCTTTCATATAGTATCATTATTCCAAAGGCTAATCATTTAATTTCCCATACTACACATCCAATCCACTGTGATTTCCTCAGAATTCCTGAAGCATTTAGTGCCTGAACTCATTTGGTCCCATAAATACTATCTTACGTGGTTATTAGAATTGGATGGTAGGAATATACTATGTTATTTTTTGTTGAATAATTAAAATGCAGTTCAGAATAAACAACTTTGAGATAAATAACTGTGTCTCCAGAATAAAGTTGCGGTTGTTGCTGAGAACTTATTTTGATTGCTGAAACCTTGAAAGTAGACATTAAAAATAGAAATGAAGCAAGGCATCTGGGTGGCTCAGTCAGTTGAGCATGTGACTCTTGATCTCAGCTCAGGTCATGATCTCCACATCATGAGATCAAGCCCTGGGTCTGGCTCTGCAGTGAGCTTGGAGCCTGCTTGGAAATTTCTCTCTCCCTCTTCCCCCTTCCTCACTCCCTCCCTCTCTTAAATAAATAAACCCTCAAAAATAAAAAAAAAAA
>NW_023245520.1:0-1906 GCF_002007445.2 Ailuropoda melanoleuca | reverse complement strand
TGGGGGCAATGATAAAGTCTAACTTGCTCATCATTGTACCTCCAAAGGGTAATATCTGGCTGGCATACAACCATACTTAATAAATATCTTCCACTGAATTATTAAATTATAGGCATCCTTCAAAACCATAAAAGGATAATAAATATAACATATAGTAGGAAGAAGCTGTGAAAAATCTTTGAAAGTCTGAGCATGAAGACAACTAATATTGTAGCAATGTGCATATGGTATTGGGTAGTTTTAATAATGAGGTATATGAGAAGTTGGTAAGTAAAAGTAGAACAATCACTCTAAGATGAACTATGAAGGAAGAGTTGACAGAATGTCTTTATTGGATGGTGCTGATGGTGATGGTAATGATGATAATGATGGTAGGCAAAAATGAGACTTATGGAATGACAGTGTCATTAAAAATGAGATAAATGGCCAATTATGTTCCTGGGTGATTCACGTACAATCTTGTCTAGTGACAGATCTTTTTCTGGTCCAATAGTTCTGGGGTAATGGCAGCCTTATAATGGGCATCCTAGGTCAAAGCCTTAAATATTCCTTTTCATATATTTACATATTCATTCCACAAACATTCATTGAGAACCTACTGCATGTCAGGACATAAAAATGAGTGAGACTGTCTAAGAGGGAGTGATATGACACATCACTGGTATAAAAGGATATGTAAACAAATTAACAAGCTGCAATATTGATTTTATAATCTAAATATAGGACACTCTATCAAAATTGCTTTCTCAAGGTCAGTAATGACCTCCATGTTGACAAACTAAATAGTCAATTCTATGTCCTAATCTTACTTGACCTATGAGTAACATCTGAGAGAATTGATCACTCCCTATTCTTGTAATACTTTATTCCCTTGGCTCCCTAGTTTGATTTTACTGCCTAGTCCTCTTTAATTTCCTTCAGTGATTCTTCCTCTCTTCCATGACTTGTGAACATCAGAGTGCCTCAGAGCTTAGTACTTGGATCTCTTCTCTATCTATACTCATTTCCTCAGTGATCTCATCTAATGTCTTGACTTTAAATGTGCTGAAGAAATTTTTATTTTTATTTCAAGCCTGAAATTTCCCCTTAATTTCCAGGTCATGTAATCAAATATCAACCTGACATCTCCTCTTGGGTATCTAGTAGGTATCTCAAACTTAACATGTCCAAAATCCAATTCCTGACTATCCCTTCAAAACCAGCTCTTCCCATAGTCTTCCTCTCTTAGTCATGGCAATTTGATTCTTCTAATTGTTCAGGCCAAAATACATGGACTCCTCTTTGACTCCTGTCTTTCTCTAGCACCCAACAGACAATCTATCAAAACATCTTCCAGCTTTATTGTCACTTTATACTCAGGATCTCATTTCTTTCACCACTATCGAACTTGTCCACGCCATGGGCATCTCTTACTTGGACAATTGTGAGAGTTCCTAACTGTTCTGCTTCTACACTTGCCTTCCTGTAGCCTTGTCTGAACACAGAAACCAGATGATCCTGTTAAACATGTTGGATTACTCCTCCACTCAAACCCTGCTTTTTATCTCAGAGAAAAAGCCGGAATCATGATTACCTATCGGACCTCAGATCCTCCCTAGCTCATTCTTCTTGAGTAGTATCAGCCTCCTTGATATTTCTCAAACATGCAAGCCATTTGTTTGTTCCTTCCGCCTGGAACAGTTTACTCTCAAAAAACTGAATGGCTCATTCTTTTACCTCCTTTCAGATCTTTGCCCAAATGCGAAGTTGGGAAGAGAGGCACAATCAGCTCTTGTGAACTGGTACTAGGAGACTACAGCACACCACTGGGAGGTTAACTTGCGTGATGTCATTCAGTTTGTTACCCCTGTGAGATTTAAAGACCTATCCCTCGAATACATGAAAGATTCTGATAGCACTAAAAAAA
>NW_023245519.1:0-1906 GCF_002007445.2 Ailuropoda melanoleuca | reverse complement strand
AAAAAAAAACATAAAAGAGAATATTCCTTGGAGGTTAATTAAATTAATTAACTATAGATGTATAGCACTATTTATCTTTTTGTGTTTCTTTCTTTTTCCTTCGATTATAAATTTAACATTCCTACAAATAAAATAGAAAATGACTTAGACAATATAGGTGTCTTGCACTATGAACACACTGTAATCCCAAAGTGATAACCACCTCTATTACTTGAGCATCCATTTCACCTGATATTTCCCATATAAATGTAAATATGCAGATAATAATGGTAATGATAATTATCACAATACTTTTGTACAGAAAAGAAAACATATTGGTTATCTTTCCTTATCAGTCATATGTTTGATCTTGATCATTACATATGGATATGTATACGTTTTCTTTTGGAAAACTATAACTTAAAAAATAGGTGAACAAATTCAATCTTAATATAATTTACAGATTTGGGAGACTAATTTAATTGTTCATCTACTTAATGGAGATGTTTTAAGTCAAATTGGTTTCATTGTTGAGACATAAAATAATGATAAATTATTGTACATAAAAATTAATGTGGTTGAAGAAGCATGTGTCTTTGAATCATATAGATTTTAAAAGTTACATTATGCAAATAGAAAATGCCTAATTTGTGTCTTTATTAGACAAATATGTAGTATAATTTAAATTTATTTCACCAGTTTTGTCTGTAATGAGCTATGCAATAAATAAAATAATGCTCTAGATGCATTAAGAAAGTAACTTTATCCAATTTTTCATAACTTTACATTTTTTTATGTTTTTGATTATATATTATTTCTAGGCTGGAGTTTCAGTTTTAAATTAAACTTTGAATACATGAAGAAATATTATCATATTACTAGACAATTGAATGTCTTGAAAAATTTATTCTTATGATTGGCTTAAAGATAAGATTTTGGTCATAAGTGTGAAATATTGTCTGGCACCGGCATTAAATTTAGGAAGGAGAGGAAATTATATATTTTGAGGCAAAAAATAGACTTCCAATTTTTAGGAAAATCTGTATGAATGACCTAATAGATATCAAGAATTCTTTTTTTCACGTGTTTTAATAATTTATTTGGTAGTATAATACTGAATTTTAATTTACTAAGATATAGTTTAATAACAACAGAAAGATGTTAGACCTAGCTCTTTTATACATTCTATTGAAGTTTCTGATAGAAACAATGTTTGTACAGGCCTTTGCTACATTTATAAGACAAGGCTATAAATACAAAAAAGGTGGATACAGACTGTGAAAAATGTGGACTAAGGCAGGCAAGGAATGTTAAAGGCAGAGATAATATGTTGAATGCACACTTGGATTATTTCCTTTCTTCCCCAAAACTTGTGTGTCACTGTAGGTAAATCTAGTTTTATTGCAAGGGTTCATAGCATTCCTGACAATAAAATACAGTGTAATGAACTAGTTTGGCAATGAGGGATTGTGTGGGTGGTATTAGGCAGAAGTATTTCATGTCTTCTGGGTTTTTGAGTTCTGTTTTCTTTTATTGATTTATAGCATCAATTCTCTGCATGATCTGATCATTTTGAATTCTGAAGGGTTTGGAAACAGCAAGCAACCTTGTAAGAGTGATTTAAAAACCTTCAAAAGTCCCTAGTTTTATTTCTCATAAATGTCAAAACTCCACAAGCTACGTGCAGTTTTCACAAAGAGAATAATGCTACATCTTTATTTTGCTTTGATGGCAAACATTTCTCATTTCTGTCAGATTTGAGTGAATAACTGTATCAAAAAACTATGTCTGTTGGTCATAGGCATGTTTATCACTTGACATATGAATCACATGGTCTGTAGCAAAATGAAGATCAGCAGTGACAATTCACTTTTAGGTCCCTGAATGGTAGATGCCTCAGTGCCACAATAAAAGCCTACAAGAGGTG